>NW_020172827.1:1014027-1017096 GCF_003031525.2 Neophocaena asiaeorientalis asiaeorientalis
TGACTCAGTTATATATATATATATATTCTTTTACCTATTCTTTTCCATGATGGTTTACAACAGGATATTGAATACAGTTCCCTGTGGTATACAGTAGGAGCTTGTTGTTTATCCATCTTAATATAACAGTTTGCATCTGTTAATCCCAAACTCACACTCCTTCCTTACCCCACCTTTCCCTCTTGGCAACCACAAGTCTGTTCTCTATGCCTGTGAATCTGTTTCCATTTCGTAGGTATATTCGTGCTGTATTTTAGATTTCACATATAAGTGATAACTTATGATATTTGTTTTTCTCTTTCTGACTTACTTTTAAAGCAACGTTAATTTCATTCATTCACACCCCTCCTACTGTGTTGTGCCCCTCAGGTCTGACAGAGTGAGGAATAGGACCCTGCCGGGCCATGTAGCTCTTAATGACTGTTCACCTTGCTACGCAAAGACCCATGGAAGATTTGAAATGACTTCTTGTAAGGACCTGATTATTTTCTTGGACAAGGACTTTGTGTAAGTTGTAGGAAAAA
This sequence comes from Neophocaena asiaeorientalis asiaeorientalis, assembly GCF_003031525.2. NCBI lineage: Eukaryota > Metazoa > Chordata > Mammalia > Artiodactyla > Phocoenidae > Neophocaena > Neophocaena asiaeorientalis. The sequence continues at coordinate 1,014,552 of NW_020172827.1, forward strand.
TGGGGGAAATAGAGGGATTGTTTTTCCACCTCCTTTATTTTAAAAGGAGGCTGCTGAAATCTCTCTCAGGACCCCTCCATCTCTCACTCTCTGCTCGAAAAACAGCAAAATGGTCAGAGTGCTTAGAAGCCTCACCCAGTCAAATCCTGTGATTTACAAGTTAGGGATGAATGTGGAATTCAAAAAAACCTTAGGGTAATTCCATCACCTGCACTGCCACCACACCCGGTTCCATGGCTTGGGGATAGGGTGAGAAGAATAGGGGCAGGGTGGAGTGGGCAGTTTGGGAAGGTAGTTAAAGTACCTTTGTGGTCCTTGGCAGGTCTTAGGACACAGGCAAAGATACAAATAGAGAAGGAAAAGCAATAGATGATGAACGTGGGGGTGGGGGGAGGAAGGGACACACAAAGAACAATGTCAAAGGTAAGTATTTGAGCTCAAAGAAGACCAGGAATGAAAAAAAAAGAAACCTAGGTTATCTTTTGACGTGTAATTCTACTCTCCAAACTCTGAGTAGATTTTAACAATTCTTCACTTACATTTTTTCCTCTCCTCCCTCTTCTTTCTGATTTCTCTACTTTTCTTTCCTTATCTCTGCCAAAATACAAAATGGTGATTAAGCATCAGAGTGAGAGGGGCAGAGGTCTCTTAAATTCCTGTGGTTCACAATTCCAAGTTTGATTTTTTTTTTTTTTAATAGAGAATCTCTGGTTTGGATTTATGCCATGCAGAGAATGCATAACAGAGGTCCTGTTATGCAAGCAGGATCATCGAATGAAGGATTTTCCTCTCAGTGCTGATTGTTATCTATCCCCTGCTTATCTAGCTAATTCATATACAAATCTGCCTAGTTTTCTCTACCCCCAGGATTAAATTCTAATTTCTAGGGAGAAAAGTTTCTGGGACAGAAACTCAGAAGTGAAGTCCTTGGTCCCAGTCCCAGCTGCCCACAGACTAGTTATGTGGCTTTAGTGGATGTCACTTGCCCTAAATCATAATTACTATTCTCTGTCTTTTGTCCATTGAGTTTCCATCTTAATCTCCCCTTTTGTTGATTCTAACAGAGGATATTCTGTGTAACTGGATGATTATATGCAGAAGTGACACATATATAAATGGGGGAACACTCTCACAGTATTATATCCAAATCATATATGTATATTAAGTACTGTGAAAACTGTAAAGCACCATACAAATATTATTCATTCATCTCTCCTTCTTCCCCACTTTTTATCCCCTTATCCTTTTTGCCTAGACATGCACTGAAGAATGTGACTTCAATGATTCTATGTAAGTCCCTCTCCAGAAATGCCACTGTAACTGGTAGTTCTAATGTCAAATTCAGCAGCTGGCTCTCCAGTGTGGACGTGTTTAACCCAATTGTCATTCAGCTGGTAATCACCTTTCTTTCCTGGAAAAACCACAGGGGTGATGTGCATTAGCAGTGAGACAGATAATAAAAGGAAGCAACTTGGCGAGGAAGGGAGAAAGAGATAGGCCTTGCACATTAATAGACAAGGAAAGAGAATTTGGCTAATAGTAAGTTTGGCTGTAGCTCATCTCTCTTCTCCCTCCCATCCTCCTAACAAAGGGAGGGAGTGTGTCCAGGAAATTGAAACCACCAGGTCAAGGAAGATCTTACCTGAGGGAGAGGTGACAATATTCCATAATTAGGTGACAAATTCAACAAGATTATGAAATGGACTGTTGTCTCTAAAATAGTGGGATCTTACCTGTTCTTTGGAGAATTTACAGTTCTCTCTGGAAAGCTCTCATACTCATTAGGACCTACTAGAAAATTGGGGGCAATTTTACATGTTGGAGAACCTGAAGACACAACGTGATATTCTGACATCTAAGTTTAAAACATTGAAATCACAATCTTGTTACTGGCTGAACCCAGTCCACCGAGTTAGTCAAATTCAAATGGCATTAGTCTTGCCTTCTCTACTCCATGTCTTGTAAGGAAATATTAAATCGACCTAATGGGAAGCACAAAAGGTCAGACTTAGACATTTTAGGAAAAAATTTCTCTTGAAGAATTACCATTTTGTGCTAAACATCTCAGAGAATTTTTATCTGCATCATCAACCTGCACAAAGATGCAGTCTCTTCAAAAGATTTTAGTAGAACTCCAGGCTTATTCTACTGTTGCCGAGGAGAATAAAGTGTCTCTTTCTCTGTAGTACTTAGGTTAAAGGGATGGCTTTCTTTTGCTAGTCAAATGTCCAAGTTCCATAGCTTTTCTTTCCATATCCAACTCAATATTTTCAGTATATCAGGGTATGGAAAGAGTCATCACTCTTAATGTATGACTTTGGATATGACCTGAATATCTACATATTTATTAAGAATTTTATATAAACATTTACATATCTGGTTTCTACAGCTAATATATAAGCGAAAGATTGGGATTATATTGTACTCATTCTGTGCTTCCCATGGCACTGTATATTACAACTGCTCTCTAGATAGATAGATAGAAAGAGATCTCTTTCTCTCTCTCTCTCTCTCTCTCTCTCTCTCTCTCTCTCTCTCTCTCTAT
>NW_020172827.1:1018477-1091250 GCF_003031525.2 Neophocaena asiaeorientalis asiaeorientalis
TCTCTCTCTCTCTCTATATATATATATATATATATATATATATATATATTCAAAACTCTTTGGAGCCAAAGTGTTATCTTTGGACTGTCTACAGAGAATAATAGGCCAGAAAACTACTGCCCATGGGCCAAATCCAGCCCACCATCTGTTTTTGTAAGGTCTCACTGGGAAGACATCCATGCTTATTTGCTTATGTATTGTCTCCAACTGCACTCACTCCGTAGCTGCAGATTTGAGTAGTTGTGACAGTGACAGTCTGTCTTGCAAGCCTAAAATATTCATTATTTGGTCCTTTACAGAAAAAGTTTGCTGATTCCTGGTCTGTATGAATAGTAATGTCCTAATATCAAAGAATTATTATTAGTCAGAAGACACCTGTGCCCAGCTGAACATAATCCATTGAAAGGAGAGTAGAGCTGATGAAAAAGGTCCCCAATATTTTATTCACTAATCATCCACGAATCTTATTTGGCATCCACTCTCTGCCAGTCACTATTTTAGTGCTTGAAATATAGCAGTGAACATAACAAAGTCCCAGCCTCCCAGAACTTTCATTTTTGTGATGGAGTCGGAAAATAAACACACAAGTAAAATAATGTCAGAGAGTCATATGTGCTAAGGAGAAAATAAATAGAGTAATGGTATAGATCAGTGCTGTCCCATAGAAATATGTAATATAAGCCCTATCTGTATGTTAAGGTATTCTAGAGTAGCTCCATTTAAAAGTTTAACAAGTGAAATAATTTTTAACATTGTTTTATTTAGCCCAATACGTGCCGAAAATCATCACTTCAACATGAAATATTAATGAGATGAGTTGTATTATTTTTTATAAAGACTTATACTAAGTCTTTGTAAAGACTTATACTACGTCTTTGAAATTCAAGGTTTCTTACACTTAGATTTGCAACCTGTTTCAATTATGAGTAACCACGTTTCAAGTGCTCAATAACCAAAATATGACGACTGTGTTGGATAGTGCCAGTCTAGAGAATGACTGGAGAAGCTTCTCTAAGAAGGTGGCATTTGATCTAATACCTGATTAATGAGAAGACAGCCAGAGAGAAGGACCAACTGGTGCAAGAGAACTCAAGCAAAATTAAGGAGCTCCAGAAAGTGGGGTGACAATATCAGAACAAAGAAAGATTGGGAGCACCTGAGACAGAGAGGGAGGCAGGAACTAGAGGACCAGGAACCTTGTGGCTATCTAGGGAATCTAAATTTAGTTCTAAATGGGATGAGAATATCCCTGACTGGTTTTGAGCAGAAGATTAGTATAACTTGGTTATTCTCTTTTAAAAGTTACTCTCATTGATGTGTCTCCTCTACAGTGTATACTGGGACAAGAATGCAAACCAGGAAACCAATTGGAAAGCCATTTTGGTAGTCCAGTTATAAGAAAACAATGACTTGGATATTTGCGTAACATTTTATGGATTTCAGAATTCTTATACATACCTACCTCTAATGTTATTAGCTAGTATATGAAGTAATTAGCACTATGCTGGATGTGTAGTAAGGACTCAATAATTTTTGCATAATATTATTAAGAAATCCAAATCTGGAAGATCCTTCTACATAAGCTAGAGCAGTTCTTTGACAATCAGGCTTCTTCTGTGGCCAGGTAATCTTAGATTGCTTGATTCAGGCAAGGGATAGAAACTTTACAATTTCTTCAATTTGGAAGGATTCATTGTGAGTTTGCACATAAGAGTAGGAAAGCCAGGAATCTCAGAGAACTCTAGAAAATCCTCATAGCTGAATTACTCCTTCAACAGCAAGTATTCTTTGCCCTCAGTTATGGGTATTGATGTTCATGGGAGTCACTTTTTCCCCCCTTTGTATTCCCTCTCTGCTCCATCTGGGGAATTCGTCTCTTATTTCCTACATCAGATTCCTAGGAGAAGGAGTCTACTAAACCTAGCTAATCATTGTCATCCCTGTTAGGTTAGAGCTTTCCATCCAGACCACTGAAAAGTCTGTGGGTGATTGCCCTTGAGTCATGTGCCCACCCCTGGTCCAATCAACTATGGTAGAAGTATAGGAGGGTAAAACACAGAGTTATGTGGTACAGAGCATGGTCACTGTTGAAGAAGAAAAGGCTTATCTCAGTAAGGACTATGGATAATGCTTTTTCTATTAAAAAAGAGGGTTGTGTGTAGAGTAGACACTGCAATTAATGTGTTCAATGTCTTGTGTTCATTCAAAAGATATTGCTTATTTGTGCCAGACACTGCTCTGCCCACTGGAGACATGGTAGTGAACAAAGCACAAATCATCCTGCCTTCCTGGAGCATGCATTCTACAGGAAAGATATAAACAATAAAACAATAAATCAGTAAAATATGTATGCCAATGAGTAAAAATACTACAGACAAAAATAAAGCAAGAAGAGTGATTAGCAGTGTCCTGGGGAAGAGTGCTTTGATTTTACAAACGGTGGTCAGGTGAAGCTTGAAGAAAGTGAGGTGTTAATTGTGCGGTTTGCTAAGATACAGCTAGAGAAAGAGAAATTTTGCCAAAACTGAACTTCAGTGCAAAGGCTCTGGAATGTTGGGGGATCCACAGGAATACTAGTGTGACTGAAGCAGAGCAAGGGAGGGACAGAGGTCGGAGAGACAACGGGAACTAAGCTACTTGGGGTCTTATAGGTCATTGTAAGGCCTTTGGCATCTACTCAGAAGGAAATGGGAAGCCATTGGAGGGTATTGTGCACTGGAGTGACCTGACTGACTTCAATTAAAAAAGAAAAAGATGACTTTACCATGAGGAAAATACAAGGAGATATAAAGACAGAAGCCAACAAATCAGTTGCAGTATCCAGAGAGCAATATCCAGGGAGCAATACTGGTGGCTTAGAATGGTGAGAATGGTCAGACCCAGCAGGGAAAGCTCCAGATGGGAAAAAGCTTTATCAGCCCTTCTGAGAACTCTTCGTATTTGGACAATGCTGGCCTTTCTACCTCTTTGTTTACCTGTAATTGCCCATCTGGACATAGTCTGTAGCATTATAAATCTCTACCACCTAAGGAGAATTTGGTAGCACTCCAGACAACTGACTCAATAAAGCATTGTGTTTCTTGATGACTTATTTCTCAAGCTGGATGTGGAATTGAAGGGAAGTGTATCTGAGGAAGAAGCCAAGCCCTTAGGCTATGATAATGAAAATGACCCGTATAGGGGAGGACCATCTACTTCAAGGTCAACAACGTAATATCTTCTTAGCTCAAGTCAACCTTGGGATTGGAATCATGGCAATTCCTGTTTGCTGCCTTTACCTCAGTGAGCCACCCATTTGGCTTCTGGTTGCAGCCATCTTGACAGAGAGCACCTGCCCACCCATGGTGAGTGCAATCAGATGGAAGGGGTGTTCCCCACCCAGCTGCCCAAGGCCCACGCCAACCATCTGGAGTCACTAGAGCATGACTGCTCCAGCTGGGGTGGGTGAGGAAGCACTATGAAAAAGGCTGGAGAGTTAAGGAATCTGTGCAGTTCAATAAAGATAACTGGATTCCAGTATCAGTCAGGAGGTCTGAAATCTGTTCCCTACTCACTTGCAGAGAATATAAGAATATACATAAATTCATTTCAATAGACATGTAGTAACCATGTGTCAGGAATATGCAGGGATGATAAATAATACATATCCCTAACTTTAAGGAATTCATATTCTATCAATGGAAATAAACACATCAATGTACAACTAAGAAAATATGTCAAATATTATTAAAATGTATAGAAACTGTTATATAGACATAGATTAGGGTGGAACTAAACCTGGCTAGAGGAAGTGAGTAAGTCCTGTGTTTTGAAGAAAAAGTCAAATTTGTCATTGGGTAAGAGAAATAAAGACATTCCAGGTTGAACATGCATTTACAAGCATAAATAGAAAGATATGAAAGTGGATCATATATTTGGCAAATGATAAATAAAAGATTTTAACCAGAAAACAGTATGCAGGACAAAGTGAGTACAGATTTGGAAAGGTAAGTTGATAACAGGTTGTAAATAGCCACTTTATTGGGTAGGAAATACAAGCCCATAATTTTATTTCTTCTTCGTTATCAGGAGAGTAACATGATGATTTAATAAAACAGGGCATAAATGTCTTCAAAATCTGAACTTGAACTTGACTTTATCGCTTCACTTTGCTTTTTCTTTACTTCATTCCCTGTTCTATACAGCACCACTGATTTTCCCGTTTTTAGTCTCTCTCCACACTTTCCTGTATTTTTCCCACAGGAAAAATAATACAATGGACATCAATACAACTAATAAAATACTAAAAAGAAAAAAAACTAAAAAATATCCCTTCTGCAGGTTTGATAAAAATGTGGGCATTAGGTCTTCACAAACATACAGAGTGACATTTAAATTATTTTCTGACTTTAGATGCAACCCACAAACCATGATTTGTTTTCATTTTAACCCAGTCATATGAAAATATTTTAATTTCCTTGAAAATTAATGTCTCTGGAACTGTGCTTTTCCCTCCCTGGTGATATAATCTATATGCACTCACCGCTTTTGTATCTTTTTTTTCTTTTCCAAGATAGTTCCCTGGATGAAGAAATTCTGTTGTTGTTATTTTGATTATTTCAGTAATTTCTTGATTATCATAAAAAACATTGGGGAAAAAATCTATCCAGATTCTTTGAATCAGGGAAGTCAGAGAAATTTTTCCTCAGGTGTGGAATTATGGTATCCCTAGAAGAGCACTAGACCAAGCATCAGGAGACCTGGCCTGCCACCAACTTTGTGTCATTTGACAAGATGCTTCAGTCCTCTTGACGTTCTAGCCTCACTGAAAATGAGGGGCTCAGATTTAATTCTGACTAACTGTTCTTATGAGTTCAAAATGCAATGACAGTTACCTCCTACAGAGTTTCTCTATTTGTAGAATTTCTAGCTACCAAGTACATTTCATGGAAACTGCCCGTTGATTCAGTAGGCTCCAAAGTACACCTGCCCATCTAACTTTCCAAGGCATCATCCTATTCATCCAGATCATGAAACACCAAGTCTAGGCATGATAAGAGACTTAAGTAATTTTTGGATCATTTACCAGCTTACATAAGCAAACACTATAAATCACCAAGTATGAATTCCCATTCATCCGGATTATAGTTTTGAAAAGCTAGATAAAGAGCAAAAGAAGAGGAGGGAGACATAGAGGAAAGATCGGTGATAGAGAATTTGAGATCCAAACAGGGATAATCCCGGCTTCAGTACTGAAGTTTGCTTTTTCATAATTTGCCCTAATGGCTCACTCAAGCATTGAAAGGTCAGAGATTCTTATCTCTCAGCGAGGTGACACATCCATTTATCACACTCAAGCTAATGTAAATGTGTTGGAAAACTCCAAAAGGGGGTGGGGAGATTCTTTATTCTAGCCTCTATATTCTTTCTTCTTCTTCTTCTTCTTCTTTTTTTTTTTTTGGTTAATAAGTTTTTGTTGAACAGAGAAGATATATATGTTAATGTTCAACTTGAATTGTAAGTCATTTAAAAGGATTTCTAATGATCACTTTCATATTGAATTATTAGACAGTCAATTAACAGACACAGAGCCAATCTCCACCATCTCTTACTGGAGGGAAATGAATTACGGGGATATTCTATAGGTAGACAAGATTCACTGAGTATATAAGTCAGAGCAGTTGGTGCCTCAATATAAAACAGGAAATCGTGTGCTATTTTCTCCAAATAACTTTTCCTGTATGTTCACGGGTAGTTTCTTCAGCAGAACTTCATTTTCCCCCTTGGAAGAGTATTCCTGTCTACCCAAGTCATCATGACCCTCGAATTCTAGGGTTTTAAAATACTGGAGTCCCAATGTTTTTAAAAATCAGCCAGATTTTTCCTTAAAAATTTTCAGATATATGACTAACTTCAAAATAGTTAAATTGAACCCTCCTCATTGAATACACATCTTTTTCTTTTTTTCTTTTCTATAACCTTTTAAAAAATCATATGCTGCATTATTGATAACTTTCTTAAACCAATAGAAAAAAGGAAAAGAGTGACAGACTATTTCTATAGATGTGAGGTGCCTGCCTGCTTCTATTACATGATCTCCCTTTGGCAGGATCAGTGCTTATTTTCATAACCCATTTACACTCTCCCATACCTAAGTAACATAGATGTAGCAAGAAAATCACCCTCTACCACACACCATTATAATGTCAGAATAATAATACTAATAACACTAATAATAGTAATAATAATAGCTTATTATTAAGCAAATGTCCTATAGAAAATGTTTTCTCTGTACCAGGATTGTGCTAAGAACTGCCCTTTAAGATATGTGCTATTATCTCAATTTGATAGATGAGAAAACTGACACCAAGAACGTTTAAATAATCTTCTAAGATAACAAAGCCAATCAGCCATAGAGTTGGGAATTTAATTCAGGTCTCTTTGACTTCAAATCCTCTGCTCTTTTTATTACAATAGAGTTTTTAAGCACTTGATTTGTGACCAATTCATGACTCATAAAATAAATTTTTTAAATATCAGAGAGTATAACATGAAGTGAGTCATTATTGTCTTGTGAAACTATTGTTTTAGATTTTACATTCATGTGAACGTGTGTGTGTAAAGGGATGTGGTATAGATTGTATTTCTCACAGTCAAAATAATTTGAAAGCCACTGTATATTATGCTTTTTCTACATTGTATTAACCCCTTGAGGGTAGAGACTCAGTTTGTCCACTATTGTATCTCAAGATCATAGTTGATGTTAAAAATATTTTTTACTGAATGTGGCTATTTTATAATCAAAATGTCATTCTATTATTAAATCTGTGGGTACAGGCAGAGTTTCATCTGAATGGTGAAGTGTTAGTTATGAAATATGTCTTCCAACCAAGAAGCAAAAATGAAAGGGAAGCCCAGGAGTGCTATAGACTGAGGCTTTCTTCCCATGGTATTGACCCTGATGGAATTCACGGTTTCCCAGCTGGGCTACTGGACTGGGGAATTCACATACCTGCATCCTTCACTCAGAGTCAGGCTTCTGGCTGGGACGTATGGCATCAAGGTAGGGAAATGTAAAGAGCTGCTGACCATTTGAGGATAGAACATAAATACCTCAGAACAGTAGTGAACAAGAAAGGGCTTGACAGCCCGGAGAGCAAAGCTCCTATACTTTATTAACTGGTCTGTGTTTCTCTAATTCTTTTATTTTCTATGTTCTCTGTTATTTTCCATTGCACTTTGTAAAATATTGGAAATTTCCAGTATTTTACATCTGCTTTTAAGAAGCTTGGGAAGGGAAGGAAGAAATTGTTGTTCCCATTGTTAGTTTGTTATCAAAATAGCATCAATTGTTTCTTTTCCTATTTTTTTAACATGTTCTTTGTAAGAAATTTAGAAAATGCAGAAAATGTAAAAAAGATATAAAAATTACTAGAATTTTCATACCCAGAGATCATTGCTATTAACATGTTGGCATATTTACTTCTAGTTTTATTTTTATCTACTTGTGTGAAAATATTTTTGTCAGGTAATGTTCTACATATAGTTTGGTATCCTGCTTTTTTCTCTTAATTCTGACCTTCAAGTATTTTCATGTATTTTCTTTTGACTTTAAACCGTCCTTAAAGAATATAATTTTAATAGTCTAATATTTTATTGAATAGCTGTATCACAATTTTTTTCTATAAATTCACTTATGTTTAACACTTTTGATTGTAAGATTTTTGTCAATCTTTCTTCATTATTACACTTTTCCAGATAGATATCTAGTAATATTGTCTTCTCTCTCCTGAAGTTTTCAACATTTCCTGCTCCGTCCTCATTCTCAGGAGATGACCTTGCTTTTTATTTCATTATTTCAGAAAAGAACCTCCACAAGCTTCCCCCACAAAATGTATCTATTTATTTATTGGCATCTACCTGACTTTTGCTTGTTAATATACAACTGTCTTTATTCCTATTTTAGGCTCACAGCTCCACTTGTGAGCAAGTTTTCATCCTCTCCTGCTTACTCAATGATACCATTTTGGAAATTTCCCACTGCCCATTCCACATTATACAATTTTCTCTTTCCTGAATCATTCCCATTTGCTTATACAAATCTGGGATGTATAATTATTTCTATTTTACATACATGGAAAGTGAGATTATGACCTTATCCTGACTTTATCACTGTCTCTTTTTCCACTGTATTGGTTAGCTTTTGCTGTGTAATAAGCACTCACACAATTTAGAGACTTGAAACAATATACATTTATGTAGCTCATGGTGCTGTGGATTGGCTGAGCAGATCTTTTGTCTAGGTCAGCTGGGCTATTTCTTCTGGGCTCACTAAAGCATCTGCAGTCAGCTGGCAGGCCAGATGGTGGCTGGATGATCCAGGATGGCTCCACTCATGCGTCTGCCTGTGGGCAGGCTGTTGGCCAGAGCACCTTATTTCTTCTCCATAACGGCCTCTCACTTTCCAGCAGGCTAGCTTGGGCTTTTTCACATAATAATGATTTCAGGGCTCTGAACACAACAAGAAAAGGCACGTCCCAAAACACAACAGCTTTTTAAGCTTCTGCTTGTTCACACTTGTAAATGTGCCATTGATCAAAATAAGTCATGCTATAAAATGCATGTTGTATCGAAAAACATAACTGTAAAATACATAGGTGAAAGAGAAGGAGAGATATTCTGACACATTTCATTTACAGGGCTGCAGATATATAGGCATCAATACTTCAGTAACCTCCCTCAAAGCTGTTATAAAAGTACTTTAATATGTAATAGATATTCTGAATGTTATTTTTTTTCTTTCTCCTGAGATGGAGGGCCAAACTGTGATAACCAGTTGACCACAGACATATGAATGAGCCCAGCAGAATGCAGCCAAATGCCTAGAGAAACTATGTTATCATCAACATAGAGGCAAGGGGGTCTATAATATTGATCATAATATCATTTACTGATTTTAGAAAGGGGAGCCCCATAAGCACTGGTAACAGTTGTTTCCTAAGATGGGGGATAAGGATTGATGGTTGAAAATTTTTTTTGTAAATTTAGTTGACTTCATATAGCATCGGCATCATGGGAGTAGACAATGCATCTCAATCTCACTTTAAGTCAGCTTTTGGTCAAGGCTTGCATAAATTAAAATCCCTTTTCCTAACAAGTCACCTACACAATGCTTTCTTACTAATTCAGGAGAGGATGAAGACCAGATAAGAGGGAGTACAAGTTGTCTCAGGTGACCTTATTTATTAAAAAAGAAATGTACAGAGAAAAAAAAAGTGGTAACCATATATAATGCTAGAGATTAAAATGGGGGAAACATACACAGTAAAGAATTTGTACCAGGAGGAAGAGGGTTGGGAGTTAGAATTTGGGCCCGACATATGGAATGGGATAGTGTTAGGAGGTAAGGACAAAGTGTGACAAAGTCTGAACCACAGGCTCAAGATGGGTCACAGAAAGAGTGGGACACATGTTAGAAGATGGACAGGGTAGACGTTTACTACTCACAATCCCTCAATAGGGCAGAAAACTGAAGAGAGTTGTGTCTTTAAGACAATATTCAAGAGTTTGCTTACAGGTTCAACATTGTTTTCTCCACAATGAATATCTAACTGCCCAGGGAGCTTTCCACCATGTTATACAAGATGCCCAGACTCTGGGTGAGTCATGCAGTGAATAGTTCGTGGATCTTAGAGTCATATGTACCTGGATTTGAGTCCAGTCTCTAACACTTGCTAGTCGTGTGACCTTGAATAATTTACTTAATACTTCTTTGGGCTTGTTTCCTTTTCTATGAAATAGAAATAATAATACATACTTTCTTGGATGACCGTGAGGATTAAATAACAATATATATGTAAAGGGTGGCAAATAGATTAAGTATTCAGTAAGTAGTGTAATTAATATTGTCAGATAATATGTATTCAATTTCTCTCAGTTACCGATTTTGTAGCTTGGGTAAATTACTAATGTCCCTAGACCTGTTATATTTTCTGTGTAATTAGGATCCTGTTAATTTGTGAGGTTCAGAGTGTTCCAAAAATCCTTTAAATTTGAATACAAATACTGTAATTAGGGTCTATAGCACACCTTTTCCTGCACCTTTGAGAAGGCTGAGAATCAGTTATTAATGCATCTGTACTTTCCTTAGATTGCAGTGAATAATTCTACTTGAGACTAACTAGAGCTTTTGAGCTTGGGTGAAGAAGGGGAGAGATGTACAGCTGGAATATATTCTTCATGTACAGTACCTGCCCCTGGTGAATATGCTAGCATACTTTGCACAGATGTCTCTTTATTTCCAAACAGGAAGCTAATTGCCTTTCTTGTTTTAGTCTGAGAGGTTTTCCTATATTGCTACACAAATGATGGGAGACATCCCTCAAACTTTGCAGAGCTTCTCCCCTAGTGGTATCTTTGACCAGATGCCTCTCAAGTATCTCACATTGCAAGAGGTAACCTTCATCGTTTAAGCTGAAAATCACCTTTATTCCATTATTTTATAATTATTGTTTCTCAATTGTTCACACACACACACACACACACACACACACACACACACACAGAAATCGGACTGATAAAGGGTGAGTGAGGAGAAAATGCTTTCAGCCTTGGTGCTAAAGTCAGGAATCTTTTCATTGTTGTTGTTTGTAACTGGTGATCAAGGTATGGTGAAATCTGCCAGACTGAGACCAGGAGTCGGAAATGCTCTTCCCACAGGATGTGTGTCTCACAAACAGCAGCGACCCACCATGCCCAGCTTCCCCAGTGCCCCCTGCTGTTGTTTCCTTAGCAACCAAGCAGAGAGCAGGGCATATCCCCGAAAGTCCTGTATAGTTGCTACAGAAACCCTAGGGCTTTCCTAATGAGAGCCAGGTTGAGCTATAGCTAGTGAGGGTGGGCAGACTTTCTTCCTTTGGAGAAACTCTCCTTGAAAGGCAAATCAGAACACCCCTAAACCATCCACATTTTACCTCTCACCCTGGTGAGATATGCACATTTGATTTGCCTCAATAACACCAGGCCTGTAGACATTGAAACAGTTTTCAAAATCCTTGGTGTAACACAGAGTTTCATAGCCAGAGAAAGTATAGCTTCCCAGATGTTCTAGGACAGACCTAAGCATGGATATATTTGACAGTTTATTGTGTGACCTTATTTTCCTTTGCTATTAGGGGGTGGAAACAGTATGGGGATTTTCAGAGAGCTAGTTGGATGGGGAAGGCAATATAGTTTGGAGGGAAACTAATTGTTCATACTCTTCACATTACAAGCAGAGAAGAACAAGTAGAAACTTGTTCTTCTCAAAAGGTCAGCAACCTCTCTATTATAAAACCTATCTTTCAATAGCACAGAGTCTCAATTTTCTTGATCACTCAAGAAAGTGGCTGTTATCAACTTAGATTACAAGTTTGATCCTTGGAAATACTCTCTCATGAGTACTTTCAACCTCTTGTTCCTTCTTCCTTTGCCCTTTCCCAGAAAAACCTAAACTCTCAGTTCACCACGTAGTCTCTGTTCCTTTAATTTAACAACTGGCACTTTTAAGGAAAACCATATAACAGTGTGGTTTGGGGCCACAACCAATCCATGGTCTCTGACCTTAGCTGTGCCCTTGCTTACTTGTTCTTGATCAGTCTCCTTTCCCATTTTCCTCAGTAACTGTTCTTAACCTTCACCTCTCTCTTCCTGCTCCCTGCTTCTCCGTCCCTTTCTTTATTCTCAGCAGATGAGCTCTTATATAACATCATCAGAGACTTTAAGCCATCTGAAATAAATGTCTTTGACCACTGAGCAGCTACCTGCAAATTATCTAAATAAGAACTACATACGCCCTCCCTCCAGTCTTCTTATCCTGCATCTTAAAACAAGATGCTCCCCTTTTACAATGTTCTTCCACACCCATACAGACATCATTTATTACCCACTTTGTCCTAAATCTTCAACCTCTCCTTCAGTACTAGCTCTATCACCTCAGACTATTAACATATCCATCAAAAATAACATCAACATAAAACAAAACCAGAAATCTCAAACCTCCTAGTTACCACCCCATTTCTGTCCCTTTCCTTAGTCAAGCATCTCGAAATATATTCGTTTATTCATTCATTCATACAATATGTTTGCCTTACTCTGCACTGTTCTGAATACTGGGTTACATTGATAAATAAAACAAATAAAATTTCCCATACTCCACGGAGTTTACATTCTAGTGAAAGGACATAGAGAATAACCAAAGAGTGTGTTGCATTGTGAAAAGTGCTATGGTGAAAAATGAAAGCCTGGCAAAAGACAATATAAGAGTAAAGTTTAAAATGGAAAAAATTTACAATTCAAAATAGCACCAAAAACATTAAGTTCATGGGGATAATTACAATAAAGTATGTAAGACCTCTACAGAGAAAACTATGAAATATTATTGAGAAAAATAAATAAATATGCTATGTTCTTGTATTAGAAATTTCAATATTATACAACTGTCATTTCTCTTCAAATTGATCTACACATTCAGTGACATATTAATCATATTTCTATTCAAAATGGTAAGGGCCAAGAAGAGCCAAGACAATCACGAGGAAGAACAAAATTGAAGAACTTACAGAGATTAAGACTGTGAGATATTGGCATGAAAATAAACATATCAGTGCAATAAAAAAGAGAGTTTAGATACACACCTATACATGTTTGGTCACTTGATTTATAAGAAAGATGGTACTGAATAGTTGTGGAGAAAAGTTAAATGTTTCAGTCACTGTTGTGGAGCCAAATGGATAGATAGAGAGATAGATAGATAGATAGATAGATGATAGATAAATAGACAGACAGATAAAGAGATGAACATTGACCTAACTCACACCATACACAGAAACAGATTCCAGATGGATTTTAACCCTAAATCTAATTCTAGAAGATAATATAGGAGAATATCATTACAACCTTGAGGTAATTTGAAAAATATTTTTAAAGAGCATAAATAGCACTAACAACAAGAAAAATATTGATAAAATATCAATAAACAGGACTACATTAATATTTTAAATTTCTGTTATACCAAAAGAGATGGCATTAGAGGATTTTGAACAGAGAGGTGAGTTGATCTTACTCCTTCCTTAAGGAATGACTGTCCATGCTGTCTTGAGAGTAGAATGTAAGGAGGCAAGTGTGGAAGTGAGGAGGTGATTTAGCAGTGGACACAATGTGAGTGGCTAAATTCTAGTGAAAGTGTAGCTTATGAGATTTGCTAAACCTTTCTTAAATGTGAGAGAAAGAGTCAAAGATAATACCAAATTTCTTTTGATCTGAGTCAAGTCAGTCAAACACTTTTCAGACTGTTCTGACTATACAGCGGGTATCCTCTCTGCTCTATCTGATGTTAGCAGCTTGCTCATTCTAAAAACATCCTATTTATCTGTTATTGGTGAGCCCTTCCCTTCTGGTTCTTCACTTACCCCTCTAACTTTTCCCTTTCAAGTCTTCTCATAACCTCCCCCTCTGCCTGCTTCTTAGATCTACCTCCTTAGGAGCCTGGCTTCAAACCACTGCTCTTTTTCTTCTGCATGTATCATGATCGTGACCTCATCAACTCTGGTTTAATTATAACCACATGCTTATGATTACCAAAGATATATTTGTGCAGCTGGACATTCATTCAAACATCAAAATTATATATGAGACTTCCTGCTGGATACATCATCAGATATCTTCCTAAGCATATCATACTCAGAAATCCAAAACAAACTCACAGTTTTATTCCACTCCACAGTGACATGCAAGTCTTCTAGGTCTCAGTTCACCCAGTTACTTAATCCCAAAACCAGGAAGTCACCTGAGATTTCTTCTTGTCTATTACCCACCCAGCCCTAATAACTAAGGGTTAACAGTTTCACTTCCTAAGTATTTCTTGAACCTATCCCCTCATATCCAACGTGTATTATTCTGACAAGCCCATCATGCTCCTTCATACTGACCTAGTGTAATTTTTTCTGATTGTAATTCTATATTCTTGCCCTCTTAGAATCCAACTTGCACACTATAACTGGATGACTGATCTAAAAATTATGATCTTGTAACTCTGCTTAAAACCTTTCAATGGCTTTTTATCGTTTAAAGGATAAAGCAGAAATTCTTTAACTTGCTACTTAAGACCCTCCATAATTTGGTACCTGTTTACTCCCCAATATCCTTTTCTACTTCCTGCCTTGAATTTGGTGCTTAAATAATTCCAAACTTGAAGGTCTCACACACGTTCTTACTTCCTTATTTTATAAATGCAATTTCCTACTTTTACAAAGCCATTTTCTTTCCCTTTTCATTCACTACTCACTCACCAATTTCTTCTCATTCTTCCTTGGGACTCAAATCAAATCTAGAATTTAAAGTCAAAAGATTTGAATTTGAAAAAAAATAATTCTTCCATTTACTAGATAAATTATTTTTATGTCTCCACTTATTCCTTTTTACATCAGGGATAATGAACGTTACTTCAAAGTATTGTTATAAGGATTGAGATTTGATATTTAAAGCGTTTATCTCACTAAGATGCTTACTAAATAGCGAATGTTATCATTGCTCTTTTTATTATTACTAAACTTCTGAAGGAGGGCTGCCTTCAGCTACCAGGTTCAAAAAAATATCCACATCCACACACCCTGTACACACTAAAGTTAAAGGACTCTACCACATTACAATATGTTATCTCTATATTCTATTGTTCCTACCACCACATTACATAAATTCATGGGAAGTGTGGCAGGAACTGCTTGATGCCCACTCTTCTCTTTTTCCTTTACTATTTGAACTATGTTTAACTGTGTATATTGCTTCCCAGAATAATATTTCTCATTTCCTTTCACTTATTGCTTCATAAAATTGTCTCAAAACTTAGTGATTCAAAACAATAACATATTATCCTTCACATTTTTGTGAGTAAGAAATTCAGGAGGAGACAATCAAGTCCATTGGCTCAGATATTACACATGGCTTCAGCCAGCTAGAGATAGACCTAGAAGAATAGGGTGGTCTGAACATTAGATGACCAACTGAGAATTTCTCTCCTTATGTAGTCTAAGGATCTTTCCATGTGAACTTTGCATGGCCTTTTTGGACCTTGTCACAGCACTGTGGCCTCAGGACAGTCAGACTTCTCTTTGATCCAAATGAAAGATTTCCAAGAGGATAATCTGGAAACCATATTACTTATTATCTAACCTCTTAGTGTTACCAAACTCAGGTTTGGCTGCTCACCACTTGAGAACCAATACTCAAGGGACAAGTGTTGGTTGGAAAAGGAAAGGTTGCTTTATTAGGGGGCTATCAACCTGGGGAGAAGGAGGACTCATGTCCAAAAACAACTCCAAAGATTCTGATTGACCATGCAAATGTAAAGGGAGAATCATTTGGGGAAGAGTCAGAGTCTTCTTTGAAAGAAGGGGGAGAAATTGGAAGTCCTTTTGAGTAAATGTGGAAATATCCTGAATGTGCCATCAGAAACAGAAGCTTTCAAAGCATGATTTATTGTACATTGTTGAATATTGAAAATTTATGTTTATCACCTCACCAGGATATGTCTGGACAATTATAAAATTACCAGTTAGTTTCTTCAAGAGTGTGTGTCCCAGAGTGTTTGAATAGCTGAAGTTCATGTTGTGTCTGATTCTTACACGTATCTGAAGATGGGAGCCTATATTCACTTCGAATCATAACTATCTCTAAAAGAGAATAATGTTAATTAGGCTAGATCAGGAGATCCGAAGAGAGAGATTACTTACAATCACCAAACCCAGCCTTTCCTGGAGGAGAGCAATGTTCCTCTTCGTCTGTTCTCCCTGCTGGTGAGGATATCCCAATCCATCCAATCCTTACTTCAGACAGGAGTTGTTTAACTAGCGCAAACCACATTTTTTCCAGCCTAGCCCTTCTCTTTTGAATTGCTGTGTTGACCCCTGCTATACATGACTTGGCCTCATCATCAAATGCCCAAATCCTGACTTCAAACCTCAACCCATTTCTAGAGCTTACCTTATCCTGCACACCACGTTACCTGATACCATCTTTTCCCATATTCTCTGATTCTTCATCCTCATTATAGTTTAGACCTAATACTGAAATTGTTTTCATAGCTCAGACTTGGACTTCTCTAAAATCAATAATAAATCTCCAATTTAGCTTCTTTTTCTCTGGGCTACTGGGAATCCATCCCTGTGATAATGGACATTAGGCAGCATGGAGTTACCTTCATTGGTAGTCTCATTCTGGGATTTTTCATGGGATTGAGAGACAATATAACACAGTGGTTAAAAGTCAAGGCTCTAGAGCCAAATGCCTGAATAGGATTTTTTTTTTGACCTTGACCATCTTGTTTAACTTCTCTGTGCCTCAATTTTCTCATCTGTACAACACTGGCAATAATAGTAAGACTCAATTCTAAGGTTTTAATGGGAAGTGAATAAAATAATGTATGTATCAAAAAGAACTATATCCATCATATATTAAATGATAAACATTCACTAGTGTCACACTGATATTAGTATTGTAACTATTATACCCCAGTTTGTATAATTGGACCCCTGCCTGTCCAGAGGCTCATTGCTCATGTTAGTTTCAACCTTGGCAACTGGATCCTGGTCTTATTTCCCTATGACTTGAGATTCTGTCTTGATAAACTTCTTAATTCCCGAAGTTAAAGATGTTACCTTGATTTTATTCCTTTCTTTACCTCATACCATTTGTTGGTATGTACTGGATCCCTCAACCCCCTGTCAAGTTTCTGAGGCCCTGCCAACTAGACAGAACTAGTGGTAGACAGAACTAGTTTGATTTTACAAATTCTCTTTTCCTTTTGCTATGGGTTGGATGCCTGTAGAAACGCTCTGTTAAGCCAGCTGAATCTTCTTTACGCCATAGGAGTGTTACCTGTTATCTATCACCATTACCTTTGACAAGAATTCCTTCTAGCTCCTGTAGCTGGATCTGTTCTCCAAGCATCTGCTGCACTTTACTTCTAATCCCAAAATCTGGCCCATTTGAACTTATTTCATTGAACTTAAAAAGAACCTGCCTTCCCATGTTTTTTAATATATGGTATGGCTACAGAAATCATATGTAAGTTTGAGTGCTTTTATGTTGACTTTTCTCATGAAGAAAATAAAGATTAAATTGCTCAAGACTTCTTTTAAGAAAATCTCTCAGTATTTATATTTGAACTTGTTTTTTACTCAAATATACACTTGACATTTTTCATCTTGTAAAAATAATATTATCTTTTGTCTCTAGAATATTTTAATTTGAAAGTCAATTTTCTAGCTTTAGTTCATTTGTTCTTCATAACTACCTTTTTAAAAATTTGAACCAAGCATCAGTGAGTTTATATAACTTGCTCCAAAATAAACATATAGTGAGAGCCAGAAGGCATGTTCTTTTTTAGTGAAATCAAATTCTCAAAAAGTGTTAAATTGTGATGGACATGGAAATGAGCATAAAAATTATTTTAGCCTTCATTATTTAGTCAAAATGAACAAAAGATATTTGTGTCCATTTATGAATTTCCTATGTATTGTCTTCCTTTAGGTAGAACAGGGTTAGGGCCTCAGTCATGTGTATCAGGTCTTATTTAAATCTGTGAGGTACTCTTCTCCTAAGTCCCATTTTTATAGGTCTCATGTACCAAGAAAGATGGTGATGGCCATTCTTCTGACTCATAAAAAGGCCTTTCCCTTAGACCAAGTTGCTAACTAAAAATATTTATTAATGACATCAAGGGGTATACAATAAAGTATACATCTCCTGAGTATGACATTGAATGAGAACTCCCTTGGTGCCTAACGCAATTGTTCTTAGCACCTGAAATGGAGTCACAATAATATAGCACCTGGTTTTTCAAGCAACTTATGTCACAACTCAGGCCACTGTGATCAGGATGCATCACTAGTCAGAAGGTGTCAGAAGGAGAGAAAGTTAGAAAGATGTAAATGTTTTGTAATTTTATTATAACAATAAGACCATCTGGGAAGTGTATATTATAGATAGCACATCCTGAAAATTAAGAATATAGCCATTAAATGTCTCACAGAGAAAATTAGATTTGGCCAAATGATCTGAATGAAGAGTATACCAAAAGAATGTGACCCTCCCTGAGGACTTTGCTAGCTAGAACAATCTTTGAGTAACTTTTTAGGCACTAAATCCTATACTATGGCTACTCAGGACACATTCAACCAAAATCAAATTAGTAGCACCAACCTTCAATTTATACTGGGAAAACATACATTAAAAATGACATAACTAAGTATATATATAATATTTATACATGTCAACCAGTATAGCACACACTAAATGCACACATGTTGAAAGAGAAATGTAGAGTAGGGAAATGGTCAGGGTTGAATGGGAGGTAATAAGGGAAGATTTCTAGAGAAATGTGTTTCAAACTGGGGCTCAAAATATAGTAGAGGGCAGGGAAAAGTGACTTCCACTTGGGGTGATTGAATAAGAAAAGATATACACAGTTTAAATATGAGAAATAGCAAAGCAGTTAGCTTGTTTCCTGTAGAAGGACTGTACTGACAAAAAATGAGATATCATATTGGCATATAAAGATGGCATTTTGAAATGCAAGAATGATGTGTAACTAAACTAAAAATCCTAAATACCAAAATCAACTTTCTTATAGCACTGTTTGGGTCATATTACTCTTCCGCTCAAGAACCTTTATGGACCCCCATTATTTGTTAAGCAGAGGAGGGACATCATCAGAGTGACTTCTCTAGGCAAACATTTGGCTGCATCCTGCATTTATAATTTACTTTCTCACTACTCATCACCCCCAATACACACTGATCATTTTCTCCAGCCAGTTAGACAACTTTGAAATTTCAACCATTCTTTGAAATTGTCTTACACAATCCCATCTCTCTGGTTGTTGTTGTAACATTCCATCAACCTGAGTATTTTCTTTTATTAAGCATATTTGAGGTATAATTTAATTGCATAAAATTTACCCATTTAAAGTGTATAATGCAGTTTTAGTGTGTTAAGAGAGTTGTGCAACCATCACCATAATCTGTTTAGAACATTTGCATCGTTTTCAATAGAAACTCCTATCCAATACCAGTCTCTTTCCATTCCTATCCCTCTTTATCCCTTCCTTAGACAACTATTAATCCACTTTCAGTCTATAAATTCAGCTTTTCTGAAACTTTCATATAAGTAGAATCAGAATATATGTCACCTTTTGTGACTGGGTTTCTTTATGTAACATGTTTTCAAGGTTCATCAGTGTTTTCACATGAATTTGTACTTCATTCCTTTTTAATTGTTGAATAATATTTTATTATATGGATATGTCACATTTTACTTACAAAGCATCAGTTGATGTGCATTTAGGTTGTTTTCACTTTTTTTTTTTTTTTGCAGATACAGGGCAATTTATTTATTTGCTTACATATATTAACTTTTTTTTAAACATCTTTATTGGAGTATAATTGCTTTACAATTGTGTGTTAGATTCTACTTTATAACAAAGTGAATCAGCTATACATATACATATATCCTCATATCTCTTCCCTCTTGCATCTCCCTCCCACTCTCTCTATCCCACCCCTCTAGGTGGGCACCAAGCTGATCACCAAGCTGATCACCCTGTGCTATGCAGCTGCTTCCCATTGGTTTGGTAGTGTATATATATACATGCCACTATCTCACTTTGTCCCAGCTTACCCTTCCCCCTTGCTGTGTCCTCAAGTCTATTCTCTAGTAGGTCTGAATCTTTATTCCCATCCTGCCCTAGGTTCTTCATGACCTTTTTTTTTTTTTTTTAGATTCCATATATATGTATTAGCATACAGCATTTGTTTCCCTCTTTCTGACTTATTTCACTCTGTATGACAGACTCTAGGTCCATCCACCTCACTACAAATAACTCGATTTCATTTCTTTTTATGGCTGAGTAATATTCCATTGTATATGTGTGCCACATCTTCTTTATCCATTCATCTGTTGATGGACACTTAGGTTGCTTCCATGTCCTGGCTACTTTAAACAGAGCTGCAATGAACATTGTGGTACATGACTCTTTGAATTATGGTTTTCTCAGGGTATATGCCCAGTAGTGGGATTTCTGGGTCATATGGTAGTTCTATTTTTAGTTTTTTAAGGAACCTCCATACTGTTCTCCATAGTGACTGTATCAATTTACATTCCCACCAACAGTGCAAGAGGGTTCCCTTTTCTGCACATTCTCCGCAGCATTTATTGTTTGTAGATTTTTTGATGATGGCCATTCTGACTGGTGTGAGGTGATATCTCATTGTAGTTTTCATTTGTGTTTTCACTTTTTGTCTGTTATGAATGATGCTGCCATAACTGTTGGTTTATAAGTCTTTGTGTGGACATATATTTTAAAATTTTGTAAGTATATACTTTGGAGTGGAATTGCTGGATCAGACAATAACTATGTAAAACATTTTGAAGAGATGCCAAACTGTCTTCCAAAATGGCTGCACCATCTTGCATTGTCAACAGCAATGTGTAAAGTTACCAATTTCTCTATATCCTTGCCAATACTTGGTATTTTCTGGTTTTTTGATAGTAGCTATCCTAATGGGTTTTAGGTTTTTGATTTGTATTTCCCTAACAGCTAAATACGTTGAACGTCTTTTCATATACTTATCGGCCATTTGTGTATACTTTCTTCGGAGAAATGTCTATTCAAATCCTTTGCCCATTTTAAAATTGGATTATTTGATTTTCTATTTTTGAGTTGCATGAGGTTTTTTTTTTTAAATATATTTTATATATCAGTCCCTTATCAGATATATGATTTCCAAATATTTTCTCCTATTCTGAGGGTTGTCTTTTCACTTCCTTGGAGATAGCATTTGCAGCACAAAAGTTTTTAATTTTGATGTAGTCTAATTTACACACTTTTTTTTCTTTTTCACTTTTTTAAGTGTCATATCTGAGAGATTGTTACCTAATTCAAGGTCACAAAGTTTACTCCTACATTTTCTTGTAAAAGTTTTATAGTTTTAATTCTCACATTTAGATCTATAATCTACTTTGAGCTACTTTTTGAGTCTGGTGTGAGGTAAGGGATAAAATTCATTCTTTTGCATGTGAATATCCAATTGATCAATCCAAATGATTGATATATGATTTGTTATAAAGACTGTCCTTTCTCCCATTGAAATGAGTTGATACCTATGTCAAAAATAAATTGACCATAAATATAAAGATTTGTTTCCACACTGTCAATTGTATTCCACTCATCTGTATGTGTATTCTTATGCCAGTACCACACAGTCACCCTTGCTCTACAAGCAGAGGGAGCTATGACACTGGCATTCTTGGCTTGCCCCAAGAACCTGCTGGGAACATGGAACCTCCACTATATCATTAAGCTGGGGCAGGAGGGATCAGAGCCGAGTGTTCTTAGTCTGCTGCACCTGGGGTGACTTTGTGCTCTATGAGTGGAGACTGGGTGGAGGAAGAGATCACAGTCCTTTTGATATGCAGAATAGAGCTTCTGCAGCACAGGGCTAGGAGAGATAAAAAAGAGTAGTGGCTTTCCCCTCCTAGAGTAAATTTCTAGTCCCAGACTTGGAGGTAGAAAAACAAGGAGCTCCATTTTCTTGACCACACCTGTCTGGATTAGAGTTATCCAAGTAGTCTCCATAAAACATAGTTTGGCGTATGAGGGCATGGGTCATGGCTCAAATGCCACAGACTCTTGCTGTTCTTACAGAGGTTTAATAAATATGCTTAAGTGAGTGTACATCCATTTGCTGTATGCTCTTAGGACAATTCTCAGAGACTTTAAATGAGAGTATCTTTTATTTTTTTTTAAATAATTTCCTCCAGTTAAAAGTTATTTTCTGAGTAGAGAGTCCATCACATTCCTCTCTCCTTCATTCTGGAAGACAACTGAACATTTTATCTTCAAGATAACCTATCCCTTCCCTCCAATGGCTTCTAAACTTATCACTCCACCTATGACACTCATCTCCCCCCACCCCATCCCCACACACACATACAGTAAATTTAGGCTACATTTCTTTCGGGATATCTACTTCCCTGTAAAACATAATACCACAAAGATTAAACTTTTTATCATGCCACTATAAACCATTACTTGACCTTCCTTTCTCTTTGCTTTATCTTAGTTTCATTAATCTCTCTTTTTCTTTTTCTAAAATACAGTTTTGAAATAAAATAAAATATAGTTTTGGTGTAGAAGTAAATTCAAAAAGGATATTTTTAATGCTTATGTGTCCCATTATGATAGCTATTTAGGGTGGAAAGTTGAATAAAATGTGTTCACTACCTTTGATAAGCTCACAATAAAGTGTAGGGAGTAGACATGAAAAATTATTATAATTCAATGTGTTCACTGCTATAATAAGAGACAATTTGTGCAAATTGGGAAGAATTTTTTGGTTTATAGGGCTTATATGTATAAAAACAATCCTTTCTAAACCCCACTTCTCCTTTCAACTATCTTTCTTCTTCCCTTCACAGACTTCATGTATAGGACTTTCTTAAGAATTATTTACATCTATTGACTCCATGTCTTAACTCCCATTCTCTCTTCAAACCAAGGCAATCTAACTTCTTCCTGTATCACTCCACTCAGGTTGTTTTTCTAAAGTCATCACTGGCCTCACATTGCTATCCGAAGGACATTTTTCAGTTCTCATGAGTCATCTCAGCATTTGACAATGCCAACCACTATCTCTGTCTTGAAGGGCTTTCTTTCCCTGCTTTCTTAGCATTACTTGTGCTAAATGATTCTCACTCTTCTTTATGGTTCTTTCTTCTCTGTTTCTTCTAAAGAGTGAAGTCCCTCAAAATTTTCATCCACTGACCTCATCAATCCCATGTATTCAACTGCCACCAACTTCTCCCTTCTTACTCATCTCAGTTCCTTGACTTCCAGATCCATATTAAAAATCCTGTTGGCTATTCTGTAGATCAAACCTTTAATGACTAAACTCATTGTGTCTGGGGAAGTCATCATAAAGTCACATGCTCTAGCAAAGTGACTCTTCTGTCCTCTACAAACATTCAAGATCATTCGAAGTTTATGTAATCAAATTAGATTCCCTCTCTGCAGCTGTGATCCTGGTGACTTCTCTTTCATTTACTGACGACTTTAGCAACTGACACATTTTATTCTATACTCCTGTTTCCATCATGATCCCTGGTAACTTCAACAATGACTTGAATGGCCCACCTGATGCCCTAACCTCTCATTTTCTTGATCTTATTCCCATTGACCAAGTTCTCCACCCAGCTCACTTACTCAATTCCATGTCACAGTCAATGGCACTATCTCTGGAATCTCAATTTCAATAATCTCTCCCTCACTCTCTCTCTCTCCTTCTGTCTCTGTCTCTCTAATACCTCATTTGCTTAGAGCTTACTCCAACTCCCATCCAACAACTTAAGGACCTCCAATCCTTTGATCAGCTTCCACTATCCATCCCATATCCATACCCATTCTATAATACTATATCATAATTATGCACTGCAAACATCACTGATTATTTTATTCTTCTTTAACCTCATAATGCTGGCTTAACAAAATTCTAATGTGGATAAATCCAACTATATATCTACTCCTCATTTGCACTCAAACAGCAGAATATTGCTCCATGCCTTTCCTCAAATCTCCAGAACTCCCTTCCTCTTCCTTTATCCTCAGCTGACACACTTTGCTTCATAATACTTTGATTAAATGATAGAAATAAGAAAGAAACAGCCTCATCTAACCACCACCATATCTACCAATCTACTTTTATATGTAATTACATCCTTCTTACTTGGTATTCTG
This sequence comes from Neophocaena asiaeorientalis asiaeorientalis, assembly GCF_003031525.2. Classification (NCBI taxonomy): domain Eukaryota; kingdom Metazoa; phylum Chordata; class Mammalia; order Artiodactyla; family Phocoenidae; genus Neophocaena; species Neophocaena asiaeorientalis. Next base: position 1,042,284 of record NW_020172827.1, read on the forward strand.
TTGTCTTATCCCCTTATAATCAATCCATTTACTACATAGCAGCCAAAGAGAAGTCAGATTATGCCACTTTTCTACTTAGAATTTTTGTATTCTCATTTCTGTCACAATAAAATTTAAATTGATTACTGAAGCCTACAACTCTCTTTATGTTGGGATCCCTGCTTACTTGTACTATCTCATGACCCAGGATTCCCTGTACCCATCTGCTCACTATGCTTTAACCGTACTGATCTTTTATTTCTGAAACATGTCAAGTTCATTTCCAGCTTAGAGCCTCTTACTCATGGGCTCCTCTGCCTGGGATGCTGTGTGTCCTCAGGTCTTCACAAGGGTAGCTCCATCTCATTGTTCAGCCCATAGAACATTTTCTTAGAGAAGACTTCCTCCACCATCGAATCGTTATGTTCTCCAACTTGCAATCACTATCTATAACATTCCTTTTCTTTTCCTTCTTACCAGTGTTTGTATTAGCACTTTCCATTTATCACTTCAATAACTCACCAACATGTAACTATTATATTTATGCATTTAGCAGTTTGTTTACTTTGCTTTCTCAGCTTGAATGTAAGCTACTTGAGGTCAGGATCCTTGTCTTTCTTGTTCTTCACTGTAGAACAGTACATGACCCAATGGTTTGTGTTCAATAAATATTCTTCCATGGTCTGTTTTATCTCTGGTGTTCTCCTATCTCAAAGGATGACCCTAGCACCACACCACCTGCCCAGTCAGAAATCTCAGCTTGAATCTTTGCTTCTCTCTCTCACTCAGTGGCCATGTCAAAAAGTCAAATCCTGTAAATTTTACCTCCAAAATATTTCTCAAATCTATTCACTTACCTGGATCCCCATTGGTGCTGCCTTAGTTTAAGCCGTCAGCATCTCATCACTGGATTACAGTAACTACATCACACAAGTCTGTACTTCTAGCCCTGCCACTTCTAATCCACAAATAAAAATGAAATACCAATATTTATAAAAACAAAACCAAATTAATTCTACTGTCTAAAACACTTATATAACCCTTTATTATCCTCCTGGTAAAGAAACATGGTATACAAAATCTTGCATAATTTGCCCTTTGCTCTGCTTATTAACATTAATCAGGCTACTGTCCTCCACATAGAAGTCTCAGTTTTATATGTATTTTCTACAGTCAAATGCTATCTCCAGGCTTTCTCTTACATTCCCCTGGAAAATCATCTCTAGCCATCATCCCATCTTGGCTTTGTTGCCTGTCATATTTGCTTCTATATCATCTGTACTTAACCTTATGGTGATTATCTGTCCTGATGTAGCTTTATTACTTTCCTGCATGGCAGTCTTTGAGGGGTTGTGCTTTATTCTTCTTTGTATCACTGTGTACCTGGCACAGTTCTTATTACACTCTGTTTACTGGCATTCAGTAAACACTTGTTCGTTGAGTAAATTAATATATGCAGACACAAATGGTTCAGATAACCGTCAATAACGTTAAGAGACTTGAGGGGAAAAACTATATACCTTTATTTAATATTGTGTCTAGAAAGTGACACAAAGAACTAGCTCTTTAATAAATGACTAAATTTTGATGATAAAACATGCAGGAAAAGTGTCCATGAAAGCTTTATAACTCTGTGAAAGCCACAGCTGAAGCCATTATCCTTATGTTGTTCATCTCTTGACCGATTTTAATTTCTATGAGGCTGAACTCTTTTTTTTCCCTTCATTTTCTAAGAACAATTGACTCTGCTTGCCTGGCCTGAGGAAGGCTCCTGGGTATCATTGCTCTGGCAGGTGGTTTTCATTTGCCTGTCCAGAGATGCTGGCACTCCTGCAAACATAGCTCTCATCTCACTCCCAGCCAGATCCCCAATGCTATCTGCATCTGATACAATGGCTTGTTATATCCTGGAATATATGGTTGCAACGGTAATGTAGTCCTATCTTCCTTCAGCAACTCTCAGCAAAAAAAAAAAAAAAAAAAAAAGGATTTATCGGATTATTTACTTTGCAAAATATGTTTTTGAATTTAAATTAAATACACTAATTAAAAAAAATTATGTCTTCTGAAATAATAACGGTTGTCCATTTAACCTTTGACAAAGGAACTGAATTGGAGTGAGACCTCATTGTTAAGCCCCAGCAGCTGCTGCCTAGGTTTAGTTTCCTAAGCAACCTGGAAACTTAATTACACCCAAACAACAAGGACAAGTATTTAGAGGAAGAAGATTTAGTGAAATTGCCATCATCAAGCATCTAAAAGCTGAGACCATTGAGGGAAAGAAAAGTACAAATAAGAAAATGCTATTTGATGATCAGGCAAATTAACTGCAGAGCTTTTAAAACAATATATTTTTTTAACATCTTAGTATTTTAAATCTTTATTAAATGATCCTCAGGGTTTCAGTGGGATATCACACTACAACTGTTTATGTAATCAGCTTGAATTGCATTGCCTGGGACAGTGCTTGCACCAAGGAGCAGCAGCAGGTTAGGTAGGTATTCCTTAAGGGGATGATCTTTGAACTAGACCTTGAAAAATGTGTAGAAGTCGGATATGTAGAAGGCTTATGTATACTAATGATCACAATTAGTCTATTTATTCAATTCAAATTCCCAGTGTATTGCCATCACTGTTCACAGTTACATTTCCTGGTGGCCCCTGCATCATTCTACTTCCCTACCTCCCCCACAAACACTGGCTCTGGTCAGGGTAAAAGAGTTATAAACAATCTACCTCCTTCTATGATTCCACATTGTTGTTAATGCAGTCTCAAAACATTGCTCTTCTTATGCTGAGAGTCTTCAAATTAAAAGACCTGTAGAGATCAGATTCTGGAACAAACTTCCAAGTAATTTACCAATCCTTTCATCAGCACTTATACAGATGATCAAAGAGATTCTGCTTTGATATGTCCCATTGAAGGACTTTCTCCAATTCACTTAACAGCCTATTGTGATATTGGAAAATTCTAATTGAAAGTCTTCCTAACATTAAGTGAAAATCTGCCTTTCTGTGTATTCTACCCATTGGTTCTAGTTATACCTTCTAGTCAAATCTAAACCCATTTCTATTTCATTGGACATTTTTATATTTGATATTGATGCCATGTTACTCATTTTTATTTTCTTCCCCACACTAATTATCTTTATTTCTTCCAATGAATTTTCAGTTTTTTAAGAATAACAGATTTGGAAATCAAAGGGGTATTTCCTCCATCATCAAATTTAAATCATTCCCTTCCATAATTTTTTATCCTCTCAATTATCAGTCTGCTGATACAAAAAATACAGTTTAGTATTTTTTATGACAAGACTCTAAGATGAAAAAGATTCACGCACTGTTCCCACACTGAGCAACAAATCCCATACCCTTGACTGTCATTTTAAACAATTCGATTTACTGCTCTGAATAAAAGATGGTAGATCAACTTTCAGACTTGATTAGCCTGGAGAGCAACCAAAAACTTTTCCTTTGGTCTGTGGCACAACCTGCACTATTGTGCTCTTCTCAGAGCAGATTTGGGTCTCTGGAATGGCAGAGATGTGCTAGTTACATCTAATTTGCTTATTGTAGAAAATAGAGAAGAATGATTATTTATTCAAACATTTGCTTGTCTTTCTCTATGTGTCCAAAACGATTTGCTCACTGACCTCCAAATAATTCTTGCCAATTAGTACATCAGATCTTTTCCATTTTCAAGTTTTTATTTCTGGAACTTGTTTTCTGCTTTTCTCTGTATCAATTCATTCTTGCTCCCTCAGTGGAGATTTTTAGATTTTTTTGTACACACTGTTATACTCCTACATTTGGTTCAGAAATACTCTCCAATTCTCATACATATGTGTCCTTAGAGCTATTGAATAGGAACATGGACATCTATTACAGATGGAGGTGTTCACATGTGTTTTTTTCCATCTATTTATCCAAGTAGATTAATGCTCCTCAAAAATAATTATTATTTTCTGCACTTTTCTCTTTCCACTTCTAATCCAGGACCCAGTTCAGAACTTCTTGGTGCCTATCAAATGCTTGAAGAAAAGAACTAGGAATTTTTTTCAGGTATTTAACTTTACTTTTGAATCAAATACATGGCTGATGTAAATAGTTCTACTTAGAGTAACAAACATAACATATCTTTGAAGCAAACCTGTGATAAATATGTAAATATAGACCTAGATAAAATGCTATGTGTGTATAAATTTAGTATAAAGTAGCACATTTAAAACCAGAAAACTTGAAAAAATGGATTGAAGGTCATAATCTTATACACTAAACCATTTAAACAGCTGAATTTCTATTCAAATCTTAAGAGATAAGTAGAAATATGACTTCATTCTGATGTTTAATAAATCCTCATTAACACAAAATCCTTCCACTTGTTCAGATATACACACAAATTGTTCACAATTCTCTAAAGCATCATGAAAACACAGCATCTCTTCCTATAAATGCAGAGAGTCACAAAAACCAGTTTTATGTTATATGGGTGGCTGCTAAATGATACCTCTAGAAATCTTTCTAATTTATGACCCCTCAGTTTTAGCAAAAGCAGTGAGTGAAACTGGTTGGTCTAAATTTCTTGTGCTACTCAAGTTTCTAGCTGTGTCTGAGCTGTTCTCCTGTCTGGGTGATTGTAAGGAGTCCACACAATGTCTGAATATTTATCAAGTTTTTATCAAGGTTTCCTCTGATGACTTTGAGTTTCATGGCTCTCAGATCACACCTCCTAGATGAAGCGCTGGACTGTGAAATGGATTATAGAATCACCTCCTCCCCCTGCCCTTCTCAAGGAGCCAGGTCTTAGCATTCACAATCCTCAGATAGGTTCTCAGTGCAGGAAGAAAAACACATAAAATGCTTTGTTCCCCTTAAATAAGAGACAGGCTAGAAAAACTGACCTACAGATGTTTTATTGGTAGGAACCTCTTTACGTCATAAACCCAAACCATATGCAGAAGAACAAGTTAATTACACAGTCTTATAACTAGTCTTCACAAAGCTGAGCAATATAAAAGGACTGTGTATTTGGAACCAACTCATTCCTGGGCATAAAATATATAACTCCAGAACTGTCATGAGATCTGTAATAGTATGAAAAAGAAGCACCTGTAGATGAACAATTGCTTGACCAATGGGAGAAAACCATCTGCAGCAGCATTAATTCTTAAAGTCTTTCTCTTACTGCCAAATATTGGGACAACATGTGAGCCCTACTTGCCATAGCAGATAGACAAAGACATAGGCTGCCCTCTGGCATCTATATTAGGCATATTTAGCAAGTATACCCTAGAGGGAAATAGAAAGAAGTTTGATGTTCCATTGATGAGAAGTGTTGTAAATCAGAACTAAGTCAATTTATAGACATTCAGCTTCTGAAGACTTTAAAACTTAGATACTGAACCTTGGTCAATGGCAGACAGAGTAAACAAGAATCTGGTTTCTCATATCATGTCCCATTATAAGAAAATAACTAGTCTAAGAGGTACCAGCATAAGACACAGACCAGTATACACAAGTGGTTTGGCAGATAGCAGAGAACCAGTCTATAAAAGAAAAAAAAAAAAAGAAATTGAGCAAGAAGAGTAAGGAATTTGTAAAATAACACTGGGACTGCATTATAGGCACATAAGTATATTAATTATGGTTAGTTAAACACTCATTTTTATGATATTATCCATACAATAAACTGTATGCAGTACATTAAGAGAGCTTCAATTCTCTTCTACTTATATTTTTATTATCTTTTTATACAGAGTCCCAATGAAAGGACATCCTTGAGAAAGTTAGTGTTCTATATCTTGAAAAGAGCTCACTAAAATAAGTGGACAAAACTGTCAATTACACTCAACATTTTGTTGCTTAAGTGGGAAGACAGTACAATGGTGTGGGATCCAAAGAAAACACATTTGCACTTGAGTCTTCCAAATATTACAGTAGAATCTGGAAAATGGTGAACACATTGGGAAAACAACCAAACCACAGCCTTGTATACCCCAGAGTAGTTATGGTTTGGTTCACTGTCTCCCCTCCTCCACCTCTCCCCCACCCACCCTGTCTCCCAGTTTTCATCTCCTCTACTCTGTCTAGAGGGTGCTGAGACTATCTCATCTCAAAATTATTTTCCAAAAATCAGAATCAGGTTCTAAAGGTATTGAGACATGTGACCATGAGTTCAAAATGCCCCATGCAGTTGACAGATACAATGATGTTCCTAACATGATTAATACTAAGTGAGAGTATTGTCTTCTCTGTGTATATTAGAATCAGATTAGAGAGCTTTTGATTAGGCCTATCAAATGCTCAAACACCCAAGTTATCTGAGCTTTGAACTGTCAGCATTGAAGACTGGAAGATACACTGGAGTGTATGTGGTCCAAGCACACATTAGTCATCCTAGGGAAAATGGTGGAACCAGATAGATGCATAACTCAATGTCTTCAGTTTAGCAATCTTTTCACTACACCACACTTGTCTCATTAGTGCAAAACAATTACAAAATGACTGACCATGTTGGTCTATCTATCTCTCTCCATCTTTCTATTTCTCTCATTTTCTTTTCTAGTGAATATGGCATGTAGTAGTTAAGAAAATGGACTCTGGGGTCAAATACATTTCTTCAAACCACAATTTTCTAATTTATAAAGTAGATACCCATGTTATGAGGTTGTGGAGAATATTAAATGAGATAATGCATGTAATGATTTCAGCCCAGGGTCATAAATAAGTGCACAAAAAGTGTTAGATATAACTGTAATTACTTTAAGTAATGCATGCTTACTATCAAAAATGTGGAAAGACTAGGAAAGATAGGATACACTATTAAAATGGTCAGTAATCAAAGATAACCACTATTAATGTACACACACACACGAGAACACACAAACACATATGTACACATAGAAAATGCCACATGTTCTTGTATGTTCAAACATTCTTTTATATACACTTAATATATTTTATTACTTTTTTATATCATTGAGCTCACAAAATAGAATGAAATTAATTTACTAATGACAAACTCTTTTACAAGTAGTTACCAACTTGTTAGTTTCTATTACCATCTTCATCCTGAAGAATATGAAAATGAATCAAGGAACCACACTCTTGGTGGATTTGTTATCAGCTTCAAACTGACAATAATGCAGACAATAATAAAGTGACTAACCATCACTAATTATTAGAGAAATGCAAATCAATATTACAATGAGGAAACCTTAGAAGACAGCATAATAGAAGGACGTGCTTTAACTCCCTCTTGTGAGAGCACCGGAATCACAATTAATTGCTGAACAGTCATTGACAGGAAGACATTGGAACCCACCAAAAAAGATATCCCATATCCAAAGACAAAGAAAAGCCACAGTGAGATGGTAGGAGGGGCGAAATCACAATAAAATCAAATCCCATAACTGCTGGGTGGGTGACTCACAAACTGGAGAACACTTATACCACAGAAGTCCACCCACTGGAGTGAAGGTTCTGAGCCCCACATCAGGCTTCCCAACCCAGGGGTCCGACAATTGAAGGAGTAATTCATCGAGAATCAGATTTTGAAGGCTACCGGGATTTGATTGCAGGACTTTGACAGGACTGGGGGAAACAGAGACTCTACTCTTGGAGGGCACACACAAAGTAGTGTGCACACAAGAACCCAGGGGAAGGAGCAGTGACACCATAGGAGACTGAACCAGACCTACCTGCTAGTGTTGGTGGGTCTCTGGCAGAGGTGGGGGGTAGCTGTGTCTCACCAAGAGGACAAGGACACTGGCAGAAGAAGCTCTGGGAAGTACTCCTTGGCATGAGCCCTCCCAGAGTCTGCAATTAGCCTCACCAAAGAGCCTGCATAGACTCGAGGGTGGGGTCACCTCAGACCAAACAACCAACAGGGAGGGAACCCAGCCCCAAGTATCAGCAGACAAACAGATTAAAGTTTTACTGAGCTCTGCCCACCAGAGCAACAGCCAGCTTTACCTTCCACCAGTCCCTCCCATCAGGAAACTTGCAAAAAACTCTTAGATAGCTTACTCCACCTATTAGGTAGACAGCAGAAGCAAGAAGAACTACAATCCTGCAGCCTGTGGAACAAAAACCACATTCACAGAAAGATAGACAAGATGAAAAGGAGGAGGGATACGTACCAGATGAAGAAACAAGATAAAACCCCAGAAAAACAACTAAGTGAAGTGAAGATAGGCAAATTTCCAGAAAAAAAAATATTCAGAAAAATGATAGTGAAGATGATCCAGGAACTCAGAAAAAGAATGGAGGCAAAATTCAAGAAGATGCAAGAAATGTTTAACAAAGACCTAGAAGAATTAAAGAACAAAAAAACAAAGATGAACAATACAATAACTGAAATGAAAAATACACTAGAAGGAATCAATAGCAGAATAACTGAGGCAGAAGAACGGATAAGTGACATGGAAGACAGAATGGTGGAATTCACTGCTACAGAACAGAAAAAAGAATGAAAAGAAATGCAGAGAGCCTAAGAGACCTCTGGGACAACATTAAATACAACAACATTCGCATTATACAGGTCCCAGAAGGAGAAGAGAGAGAGAAAGGATCCGAGAAAATATTTGAAGAGATTATAGTCGAAAACTTCCCTAACATGGGAAAGGAAATAACCACCCAAATCCAGGAAGCGCAGAGAGTACCGTACAGGATAAATGCAAGGAGAAACATGCTGAGACACATAGTAATCAAACTGGCAAAAATTAAAGACAAAGAAAAATTATTGAAAGCAGCAAGGGGAAAATGACAACATAAAAGGGAACTCCCATAAGGTTAACAGTTGATTTCTCAGCAGAAACTCTACACGCCAGAAGGGAGTGGTATGATATACTTAAAGTGATGAAAGGGAAGAACCTACAACCAAGATTACTCTACCGAACAAGGATCTCATTGAGATTCGATGGAGAAACCAAAAGCTTTACAGACAAGCAAAAGCTAAGAGAATTCAGCACCACCAAACTGTCTCTACAATAAATGCTAAAGGAACTTCTCTAAGTGGGAAACACAAGAGAATAAAAGGACCTACTAAAACAAACCCAAAACAATTAAGGAAATGGTAATACGAACATACATATTGCTAATTACTTAAACGTGAACGGATTAAATGCTCCAACCAAAGGACGCAGGCTTGCAGAATGGATACAAAAGCAAGACCCATATATATGCTGTCTACAAGAGACCCACTTCAGACCTAGGGACACATACAGACTGAAAGTGAGGGGATGGAAATAGATATTCCTTGCAAATGGAAATCAAAAGAAAGTTGGAGTAGCTATACTCATATCAAATAAAAGAGACTTTAAAATAAAGAATGTTACAAGAGATAAGGAAGGACACTACATAATGATCAAGGGATCAATCCAAGAAGATATAACAATTATAAATATATATGCACAGAACATAGGAGCACCACAATACATAAGGCAACTGCTAACAGCTCTAAAGGAGGTAATCGACAGTAACACAATAATAGTGGGGGACTTTAACACCTCACTTACACCAATGGACAGATCACCCAAACAGAAAATTAATAAGGAAACACAAGCTTTAAATGACACAATAGAGCAGATAGATTTAATTGGTATTATAGGACATTCCATCCAAAAACAACAGATTACACTTTCTTCTCAAGTGCACACAGAATGTTCTCCAGGATAGATCACATCTTGGTTAACAAATCAAGCCTCAGTAAATTTAAGAAAATTGAAATCATATCAAGCTTCTTTTCTGACCACAACACTATAAGATTAGAAATCAATTACAGGGAAAAAAAACGTAAAAGAACACAAACACATGGAGGCTAAACAATACGTTACTAAATAACCAAGAGATCACTGAATAAATCAAAGAGGAAATCAAAAAATACCTAGACGCAAATTACAATGAAAACATGATGATCCAACACTTATGGGATGCAGCAAGAGCAGTTCTAAAAGGGAAGATTATAGCAATACAATCCTACCTCAAGAAACAACAAACATCTCAAATAAACAACCTAATTTTAGACCTAAAACAACAAGAAAAAGAAGAACAAACAAAACCCAAAGTTAGTAGAAGGAAAGAAATCATAAAGATCAGAGCAGAAATAAATGAAATACAAACAAAGAAAACAATAGCAAAGATCAATAAAACTAAAGGCTGGTTCTTTGAGAAGATAAACAAAATTGACAAACCATTAGCCAGACTCATCAAGAAAAAGAGAGGACTCAAATCATTAATATTAGAAATGAAAAAGGAGAAATTACAACAGACACCGTAGAAATACATAGCATCCTAAGAGACTACTACAAGCAACACTATGCCAATAAAATGAACAACCTGGAAGAAATGGACACATTCTTAGAAAGGTATAACCTTCCAAGACTCAATGAGGAAGAAATAGAAAATATGAACAGGCCAATCACAAGTAATGAAATTGAAACTTTGATTAAAAATCTTCCAACAAACAAAAGTCCAGGACAAGATGGCTTCACGGGTGAATTCTATCAAACATTTAGAGAAGAGCTAACACCAAGACTTCTCAAACTCTTCCAAAAAATTGCAGAGGAAGGAACACTCCCAAACTCTTTCTATGAGACCACCATCACCCTGATACCAAAACTAGACAAACACACTACAAAAAAGGAAAATTACAGACCAATATCACTCATGAATATAGACACAAAAATCCTCAATAAAATACTAACAAATGGAATCCAACAACAAAATAAAAGGATCATACACCATGATCAAGTGGGATTTCTCCTGGGGATGTAAGGATTCTTCAATATATGCAAATCAATCAATGTGATGCACCATGTTAACAAACTGAAGAAGAGAAACCATATGATCATCTCAATAGATGCAGAAAAAGCTTTTAACAAAATCCAACACCCATTTATGATAAAAACTCTCCAGAAACGGGCATAGAGGGGAACCTACCTCAACATAATAAAGGCCATATATGACAAACCCACAGCAAACATCATTCTCAATGGTGAAAAACTGAAAGCATTTCTCCTAAGATCAGGAACAAGACAAGGATGTCTACTCTCACCACTATTATTCAACATAGTTTTGGAAGTCTTAGCCACAGCAATCAGAGAAGAAAAAGAAATAAAAAGAATCCAAATCAGAAACGAAGAAGTAAAATTATCATTTTTGCAGAAGACATGATAATATACATAAAGAATCCTAAAGATGTCACCAGAAAATTACTAGAGCTAATCAATGAATATGGTAATGGTGCAGGACACAAAATTAATGCATGGAAATCTCTTGCATTTGTATATAAAATTTGTACAGAGACACAAAAACCCCTAATAGCCAAAGCATTACTGAGGGAAAAAAATGCAGCTGGAGGAATCAGGCTCCCAGATTTCAGACTGTACTACAAAACTACAGTAATCAAGACAATATGGTACTGGCACAAAAGCAGAAATATAGATCAATGGAACAGTGTAGAGAGCCCAGAGATAAACCCATGCACCTGTGGTCAACTAATCTATGACAAAGGAGGCAAGGATATACAATGGAGAAAAGACAGTCTCTTCAATAAGTGTTGCTGGGAGAACTGGACAGCTACATGTAAAAGAATGAAATTAGAACACTCCCTAACACCACACACAAAAATAAACTCTAAGTGGATGAGAGACCTAAATGTAAGACTGGACACTATAGAACTCTTAGAGTAAAACATAGGAAGAACAGTCTTTGACATAAATCATAGCAAGATCTTTTTTGATTCACCTCCTAGAGTAATGGAAATAAAAACAAAAATAAACAAATGAGACCTAATGAAACTTAAAAGCTTTTGCACGGCAAAGGAAACCATAAACAAGACTAAAAGACAATTCTCAGAATGGGAGAAAATATTTGCAAATGAATCAATGGACAAAGGATTAATCTCCAAAATATATAAACAGCTTATGCAGGTCAATATTAAAAAACAAACAACCCAATCCAAAAATAGGCAGAAGACCTAAATAGTCATTTCTCCAAAGAAGACATACAGATTGCCAAGAAGCACATGAAAAGCTGCTCAACATCACTAATTATTAGAGAAATGCAAATCAAAACCACAATGAGGTATCACCTCACACCAGTTAGAAGGGGCATCATCAGAAAATCTACAAACAGCAAATGCTGGAGAGGGTGTGGACAAAAGGGAACCCATTTGCACTGTTGGTGGGAATGTAAATTGATACAGCCACTATGGAGAACAGTATGGAGGCTCCTTAAAAAACTAAAAATAGAATTACCATACGACCCAGCTATCCCACCACTTTGCATATACCCAGAGAAAACCATAATTCAAAAAGACACATGCACCCCAATGTTCATTGCAGCACTATTTACAATAGCCAGGATATGGAAGCAACCTAAACGCCTATTGACAGATGAATGGATAAAGAATATGTGGTACATATATACAATGGAATATTATTCAGCCATAAAAAGGAATGAAATTGTGTCATTAGTAGAGACGTGGATGGATCTAGAGACTGTTATACAGAGTGAAGTAAGTCAGAAAGAGAAAAGCAAATATCGTATATTAAGGCATATATGTGGAACCTAGAAAAATGGTACAGATTTACCAGTTTTCAGGGCAGAAAATTAGAGACAGATGTAGAGAACAAATGTATGGACACCAAGGGGGTAAAGTGGTGGTGGTGGTGTTGGTGTGATGAATTGGGAGATTGGGATTAACATGTATACACTAATATGTATAAAATAGATAACTAATAAGAACCTGCTGTATAAAAATTAACATAAAAATAAACTACAATGAGATATCACCTCACACCAGTCAGAATGGCCACCATCAAAAAGTCTACAAATAATAAATGCTGGAAAGGGTGTGGAGAAAAGGGAACCCTCCTACACTGTTGCTGAGAATGTAAATTGGGCAGTCACTATGGAGAACAGTCTGGAGGTTCCTATAAAACCGAAGAAATAAAGTTACCATATGATTCAGCAATCCCACTCCTGGGCATATATCTGGGAAAAATGAGACCTCTAATTCAAAAAGATACAAGCACCCATATGTTAATAGTAGCACTATTCACAATAGCCAAGACATGGAAGCAACTTAAATGTCCATCAACTGATGAATGGATAAAGAAGACGTGATATATATGTGTATATAAACAAGGATTTGCCCTATAGCACAGGGAACTATATTCAGTATCTTATAATAACCTTTAATGAAAGAATCTGAAGCTGTACACCTGAAACTAACAGAATATTGTAAATCTACTATAGTTAAGCAGCCATAAATAAAATAATAATTATAATAAGATGATTGACCTTTAAATTGTATTTCTTGTAAAGATTTTCAAGCCTTTTACAATTTCAATGTCTCATTAAGCTTTTATAGAGACCTGTGATATAGGAAGTATGGTGAATCTAGTGTTATGTAAAATTAAGCTAATCCAAGAAGAACCACTGAAATTCAGTGCATCCACCTGGAAAACCACACTACACAAAACAGTAGTGAATGCTAAGAGGTTGCATGGTTTGGTGGTTCTTGAACTCTTCCCTAACCACCTCCAGTGGGTTTGGTTCCTTAAGACAGTGACCTTGTCTTATTAATCTTTGCTCTATTCATTCATTTATTCATTCATTCACTTATTCTATGTTTATTGAGTTCCTTACTATAAGTCCAATGTTATGCTAAAGGGTCTGGGGCTAAAAAAATTAAATAAAATAAGGTCATTGTTTTAAAGGGTTAGAATTCAACCAAGGTGATCAACAAGTGATGAGAAAATTTTAGTGCACTGTGATAAGCATGACAACAGAGGGAAGCACAGAACACTACAGAGACTGGCAGATAGAGATTCATATTCAGCCTGGAAGTAGTCAAAGAAGGGTCCTTGAAGGATATGACATCAAACTTAATTAAATCTTAAAGAATGTTTAGGAGATATGCCCTTACTAATGGTCTGCGTGACCCTGAATACTTATGCTTGATATTTAAGTTCTCTTAACCTCAGTTTCTGCATAAATTTGTTGTTAGTTTTAACACAGATTATGTGCCTTAAGTAGTGTCTGTTAATATGAAATATACAATAAAATTTGTACTCTTTTACTATTGACTTGAATTGCTTTCCCACTTCATTTTGTGCCCATGAATACTATTTGTTCTTTTCCAAATCAGTAAGTAATGTTTTTTTCTGGAAATATCTTATAACTTTGGGACAGGATTCTACCTTTAGATAGGACACAAATTTAATTATCCCTGAAAAGGATTGCCTTCATTCAGGGGCAGCAGAGGACTTGTAAACATACATGGAATATTTACAGGGAAGTAGGCAATAAGTCTAGCATCATCACACAATCCAGATGTTCCACTGGCATTTATATAGTCATCTGTCACTTCCCTTAGCCATAATTTGCCCCTAATTTAAGAGACAATTCTATTCAGAGTTATCTTTTTAAGAGGTATTTTTCTTTTAAAAATCTCTTGAGTCACTTTGGTGTTTTGAGAGTGATGTGTCTACTATATTTATAATAGGTAGAAAAGTGAGTTCAGAAAGCCATTAGTGTTTAAGAACAACATGCTGTACAGTATACAAAAAATGAAGAAAATTATAAGATTAAAAAGTGTAGGAAAATAATCGACCGATACCCAATTTGATCTCCCTTCTTTACAAATGGCTGCTCCAAGTTCTGTTCCAAAATGGTGTCAGGGCTTTCACTGTTGTCATCAATTGCCATCAGCACTGCCTTTAACTAACATAATCACTGATTGTTACAATTAGTGCTCATTAGTATAGAGTAAAATTAGAGTCTCAGTCATATAGAATTGCCCATTATGTCCATAGAATACACAATGTTCATCACTTATGATTAACACTACAGAGTGAATTCAAAAAAATTATGAAAGACCTGTCACTTTATAATGCTGCCAGATGTAAATATCAGAGATGATATACAAACTGTCAAAACTCAATGTTCTGCTATGGAACACTCAGAATTTAGATGTAAAAGTATGGCGAATTAGGGGAAAAATGTGTTAAGTGGACAGGAACTTTGAGGGGACAAATAGACAAGGAATATATTTTTAAATATCAAAAAAAAGTATGAAATGCATTTGATGTAGTTAGGTCCCTTTATAAAATTATCCCCTCACTGTTTGTGTTGTTTTTGTTTCACTTTATATTATAAGCCCAAAGAGGTGCCAAAACACTGGTGAAAAAAGCCAAAGATAATGAAATTTTTAACCCCTGACTTTAAACTGCAACAGAACTTGGCTGTTTGTAATTTTCTTGTGGTAGTGATTATTAACATTCAACTCTAACTGAACATATTTTAAATAGAGGACTCAGGACTGAAGAAAAAGAGTGTGATGCCTGGAGTTCCAGGCTCCATCATGGACTCTACAGTGATCTTAAGTCTGGAATCTGCTAGGATGGTAGGACAGAAACACAGTAGTCTGAGTCATCTGTAACTGTGGATCTACCATTCCAGTGGTGTAATGCCTATCAAATGCAAATTATGAAATCAAATACTGGAAATATTAAGAGAAAAACATTTCTGCTTTGTAGACATCAACAGCTATGAAATATCATTTATGTTTCAACAAGGTGGCACCAAACCCTATGTATATTTCAAACATTTTAATAAAATCTTTGCTATAAAATTATAAGCCTATATGTGTTTGTAATAACAAAGGTGTCCAACCCATTCCCAGAAGTACCTACTTTTAACTGTTGCTTGTGTATATTTTCAGGCATTTTCTATGCATATAAAGGTATTTGTATACTCTTATAGACAATATATTCACTTTATATTTCAAATGATATTATATACCATTCTACTGCAACTTGACTTTCTCACCATTTTTACGTTATGTTTCATATTATTATTATAGATCTTTCATATATAATGGCTGCATAGTATATTTAATTCTATGAAAAAATATATTTAAACTGTACTATACAATTTATCAATATGTATATTATGTATATTTTTCACTATGGCAAACAATAGAGAGTTAAATATTCTTGTATATTTATCTATTTATGATATTTAGGATAAAGTTCTGAAAACAGAGTTTCTGGGTTAATATACATATACATTTTCAAATGTTCAGATATTTTTTATGCCTATGCCTACATCAAATCTTATCAATCTATTTAAATTGCCTTCCAAAGTGTTTGCTCATGTTTACATTTCCCCTGCTGTGTAAAAGAGCACTGCCAGTTTTTTAATCCTTGCAAAAATAAATGAAAAATGGCATTTTGTTTTAATTTGACTTTTTTTCATGAAGATAGTTCATCATCTTTATTATACTTATGAGTAATTTGTATTTCTTTACCTGTGTCCTTAGGTTTTTACAAAAATTTTCCCTATTGAGTTGATGGCACTTTTTTCTTTAATGGTTTTATTAATATATATTTCACATACCATATAATTTTTCTATTTAAAATATACTGTTCAATGATTTTTAGTTTATTCACAGGGCTGTGTAAGCATTATCACAGTCTAATTTTAGAATATTTTCTGCACCCCCAAAAGAACCATGTACACATTAGCAGTCATTCCTTATTCCTTCTCCTCTCAGCCCTTCCCCAGTCACAAAAAAAACATGAATTTACTTTCTAAATGCATGAATTGCATGTTCTAGATATTTCACATAAATATGATACCATATGAAGTCTTTATGACTGTTTTTTTTCATTTACCTTGGTGTCTTCAAGGTTAATACACATAGCATTATCAGTACTTCATTTATCTTTTATTGCTGAATAATATTCTATAGTACAGATATACCACTTTTGGTTATCTATCATCATGGCAGATGGTTTATCACTCATGATTTTTCATGGTAGACATCCATCATGGATATCTATTGGTGGACATTGGATTGTTTCCACTTTGGGGCTATTATGAATAGTGTTGCTATAAACATTTGTGTGCGAGTTCTTGTACAGACATGTTTTCATTTCTTTTGAGTATACCTACTAAGAATTACTGGGTCACATGGTTTAGCAATGTAAGGAACTACCAAACTCTTCTCCAAAGAGACTTCACCATTTTGTATTGCCACGAAGATTGTATAAAGGTTCCATTTTTCCCCACATTCTTATTGACTTGTTATTGACTTTCCTTTTAATTTTAGCTATTATAGTGGGTATGGAATGATATCTCATTGTATTTTTTATTTACATTTTCCTAAAGACTAATGAAGATGAGTATTATTTCACATGTTTATTGGTCATTTGTATATCTTCATTAGATAAATATCTATTAAAATCCTCATCCTTTTTTTTTTTTTTTCGGTACGCAGGCCTCTCACTGTTGTGACCTCTCCCATTGCGGAGCACAGGCTCCAGACATGCAGGCTCAGCAGCCATGGCTCATGGGCCTTGCCGCTCCCCGGCATGCAGGATCTTCCCGGACCGGGGCACGAACCCATGTCCCCTGCATCAGCAGGCAGACTCTCAACCACTGCACCACCAGGGAAGCCCATCCTCATCCATTTTTAATTGAATTATTTATCTTTTTAACATTGAGTGGTAAGTGTTCTTCGTATATTCTGAACCCAAGTCCTTTGTCAGATACATGATTTGCAAATATTTTCTCCCATTATGTGGGTTGCCTTTTCACATTCTTAATGGTATCCTTTAACACAAAAAAGGTTTTAATTTTGCAGAAGTCCAATTTACCTATTTTTCCTTTGGTCATTAATGCATTTGGTGTCATGTCTGAAAAACTATTGCCTAACCAAATATCATGAAAATTTATTCCTATGTTTTCTGAGGAATTTTATAGTTTTCTTACATTTAGATCTATGATCCACTTGAGTTAATTATTGTGTATGGTCATAGCCACTCCAGCTATCTTTTTTTACTGCTTTCATGGTATATCTTTTCACATTCATTTACTTTTTTTTAACACTCTTTTTCTTTGAATTCAAAGTGTATCTCTTGTAGACATATATAGTTGAATGATGATTTTTTAAAATTTATTCTGCCAATCTATGCCTTTTGATTTTTGTTTTGATTCATTTACATGTAATATAATTACTCATAAGATAGAATTTACATCTGCAATTTTGTCATTTTTTTTTCCTAAAATGTCTATCTTTTTGCTTCTCTGTTCCTTGATTCCTAACTTTTTTGTGTGTGTTAAATAGGTATATTCTAGTGTATCTGTAGTGATTTGACTAGTGTCCCTCAAAAGTTCACATCTACCTGGAACCTCAAAATGTAACCTTTCATGGGAATAGGGTCTTGGCAGATGTAACTAAGGCAGGAATCAAGATGAGATTCTACTGGGTTAGTAGATCAGTAAGAAGACCATGTGAAGATGGGTGTAGAGATTGGAGTTACACTGCTACTTGCCAAGGAACAACAGGAGCCACCAGGAGGTGAAAGAAAAGGAAGAATTCTCTTCTAGAGCCTTCAGGAGAAAAGTGGCTTGCCAACATCTTGATTTTGGATTTCTGGAATTCTGAACTATGAGTAAATAAATCTCTGTTAAGCCACTCAATTTATGATTATTATGAAAGCCCTAGGAAATTAATATAGTATATTTTTAATTGTCATATTGTTGCTTTTACTATATTTTTGAGGGTTTTTTCTAGTGGTTGCCCTTGGAATGACATCTGGCATCTTAACTTTAAAAAAAAAAATCTAGTTCAGAATAATACTAACTTAATTTAAATAGTGTACAAAATCTTTGTTTCAATATACCTCCATTCTCTCCCCTTTGTATTACTATTGTCATATAAATTACATTTGTATACTTTATAAACCTATCAACACACTTTTAAAATTATTGCTTTATGCAATTGTCTTCTAAAACAGATAAGAGAAGAAAAGTGTAACAAACAAAAATGATTTTTACTTTCTTTCATAATAACTATGTCATCTCTTTATCAGTGTCCTTTTTCTCTTCATATGGCTTTAAATTACCTTCTAATGTCCTTCCATTTCAGCCTGAAGGACCCAGCAAATTTTGTAGAGTAGATATGCTAGCAACGCATTTTCTCAGTTTTTGTTTATCTAGAAATATCTTAATTTCTCCTTCGTTTTTAAAGGAAGGCATATGTGGATATAGAATTCTTGACAGTTTTTTCTGTCAGCAGTTTAAAGATGTCATCCTACTCTATTATGGCCTTTATCACTTCTGAAAAGAAGCCAGCTGTTAATTTCACTGAGAAGTCCTGATACGTGATGTCACTCTTCTCTTGCTACTTTCAAGATTTTCCTTTTGTCTTTGTCTTTCATCAACTTGACTATAAAGTGTCTAGGTGTGGCTCTCTTTGATTTATTTCATTAGGAGTTTGTTGATCTTCTTGAATGTGTATTCTAATATTTTTCATCAAATTTGGGAAGTCTTCAGCCATTATTTGTTCAAATATTTTTGTCTTTTTTCTCTTTCTCCTATACTTCTGGAACTCTCATTGTAGGTATGTTGGTATGTTTTATGATGTCATATGTCTCTTATGTTCTGTTCATTTTTCTTCATTTTTTTTCTTTCTGCTTCCAGACGAGATAAACTTTATTGACATATCTTCAAATTCACTGATTCTTCTGTCAGACCAAATCTGTTGTTGAGTATCTCTAGTGAATTTTTTATTTCTGATATTTTATTTTTCTGCTCTAGAATTTCTATTCAGTTCTTTTTTATAATATCTATCTCTTCATTGACATTCTCTATTTGGTAAGATATGATTGTCCTCCTTTCCTTCACTTCTTTATGTTGTTTCCTTTAGTTCTTTAAACATATTTATAATAACTGATTTAAAGTCTTTGCTTACTAATTCCAAAATCAGGGCCCTCTCAGGGATATTTTCTGTTGGCTCCACCGCCCCTATGAAGCATCTTTTACTATTGCTTTTCATGCTGTATAAATTTTTTGTTGAAATCTAGACATTTTAGATAATATATGGGATCAGATTTCCCCATCCTACAAGGTCTGTGCTGTTTTTCTTGATGTTTATTTGTTTAGTGACTTCCCTGGACTAATTCTGTGTATTCCACATTCTCTGTAGTTATAGACTTTAAGTTTTCTGTTAATTTTTTTAAGTGCTTGTTTATATTTTTAAGCCTGGCTTCCTAAGAGTCACACCTGGGTTTATATAATTTAGTGGTCAGCCAATGATTGGTCAGAAAGTTTTATTAACTAACATGCTTGTGTAGCTTTCACTTTTGCCAAAGGGATCTGTATGAGAAAGCCTTCTTTCAAACTTAGACAGTTTACATGACAGCCTCCGACAGCTTCCATCTCCTTAGAGAGGACCTCAAGATAAGTCAGAGATGAGCAAGCTACTGATGACTTCTCTTTTCCTGTGTCTTTCCTGGGCATGGACATAGTATGGCATGTGTGCACAGCCTTATAAAAATCCTGGGATTTCAGAGCTTTTCAACGTTCCTCATATTTGTTTATTTGTTTTTATAGATCTGGCCAGGCTCTTTGTCCTAATTGAATTCACAGACCTAGTCACCTGAGAGGTTGCCAGCATTTTGCAATTGTTCAAATTAATCCTTGGAGTAGGCATTTTCCCACTCTTTCACTGTGTTCTAGGGAAGAGGCTTTTAACAGAGTTCTAAGAACCATCAGATCTCTTTGCAATGAGGACAGATTTTGGCTACCATGCCAATGAGCTAGTGAGAAGAGGAAATATATATAGTCCAAGTTAAAATATTATAGGCTCTGTGGTCTTACTGATGTTTAATAGTGTCTCTTAGATATATGATTTTTAGTTCATTCTTTGGCTTTGGTTAATAGTCATAGTTCTGAAATTGTTGACGTTAGTTTTTTGTTCATACTTTCATTGTTTTACAGGGAGAGCAAGTTCATTGAGCTCCTCACTCTGCCATTCCATTTTTATTGGTCTTTGAGTACTCTTTTTATATAAAGGAAATCAGCCTTTTTTGTGTGTTATATATTACAATTTTTTCCCAGATATGTCATTTCTCTTTTAATTTTGCTTATGGTATTTATTTTTTACCACTAAGAATTTTCTTTTTAAATGTTTTTAGAATTAAATATAACATTTTAAAACTATTTTAGTACTACTTTTATTATTTTATTTTTACATATAAATCTATGATTCATGTGGCTCTTTCAAATGGCTGGTCAATTAATATACTTTTTTTAAAAAATTGATAAATCCACTTTTCCCCCCTTTATTTGAAAAGTCATTTTTTTCTTACTACATTTGCATATAAACAAATATAGTTACATATGAACTAACACAGTTGACCCTTGAACAACATGGGTTTGAATTGCCTGGGTCCACTTACATCCCAGTTTTTTTTTAATAAATATGTACTACAGTACTACCTGATCCACAGTTGGTTGAATTCATAGATGCAGAACCATAGATACAGAGGGCCAACTATAAAGTTACATGACAATTTTTGACTGGGCAGGGGGTCAGCATCCCTGGCCTCCATGTTGTTCAGGGTCATCTGCATTTATTATTTATTTATTTATTTATTTATTTTTGCGGTATGTGGGCCTCTCACTGCTGTGGCCTCTCCCGTTGCAGAGCACAGGCTCCAGACGCGCAGGCTCAGTGGCCGTGGCTCACAGGCCCAGCTGCTCCACGGCATGTGGGATCTTCCCGGACCGGGGTACGGACCCATGTCCCCTGCATCGGCAGGCGGACTCTCAACCACTGCACCACCAGGGAAGCCCTGCATTTATTTTTGTCCCAATAACCTGATATTTTCTGTACTGACCATGTGCTTTTTAAACTATTGTACCTTAAAATGATTTTTAATATCTGATAGGAATAATTTGTCATTTATAACCTTTTTAATGTATTTTTAAAAGCTATTCTAGCATTTTTCTCAGGTGAACATCAGGACCATTTTGACACGTTTTTAAAAATCCTGTTAATGTTTTGATTGTGTTCATACTGAATTTATAGTTAAACTCTGGGAAAATCCACATTGTTCAAAAGTAGATATTCCTACCCAAGAAAAAGATACTGCTTTCCAAATTGTATATATTTTTATGTTCCTCACTAGTATTAACTTTTCTTCATACATGTCTTTCACATTCTTTAATTTACTTAGCTGTACTTTTCCCTTCATGTGAATGGAGTCTTCTATCTCATTATCTTTTTTACATTGCTCTTTTTGTAATCACATATTCTCTGCATTCTTTAACCATAATGGGCTTCCTATTCCTTTAAAGTTTAAATAAAAATGCTTGAGCATTCATTCCATATAATAGTAGTATGCTAACTACTTCATCTCCATATGCACATTTTTTTCAGGTGTATTTGAAAAGATGATGTTTTTTTTCATATTAGCTCCTGAGTAAGGTCTACTGTGCATCTCACTCTTTCTTGCATCTCATGAAGACTCTGCTCATTTTATGCTTCTCATGCTTAAAATTCTGAGATTGTAACCCTTTTTGTTTCTTTTTTTATAACAACACTAAATCAGTGCTGCTAATTATACAGATTTTATTGAAGAATTGTGAACTGTAGGCAATTAGAGTTCAGACATAAAATAACTTCAATTTTAACTTCAGATAGACTTCCTATAAACTCTGTGGATCAGAATATTTGAGTTTAAAAACTGATCTCATCAATTATCATCTTTGGAGTGTTGCATAGTCATGGTGATAGACTCTTGTTTTGTCACTATCCTCAGTGTGGTTGCTTCTACTGTGTTAACGTTACACATGATGTTGGATTTTGGTTTGATACATTATCAAGGATATTTGTGTGTGTGTGTGTGTGTGTGTGTGTGTGTGTGTGTGTGTGTGTGTTTGGTGGCTTAGTTCTTCTGCTTTGATGTTGATTGAATTCTTTCTTTGTCCTTGAATCTTGAAGTTCAGTAACTTCTCTTCAAATTGTGTTACTCTTGATATTTTCAACTATTTTTTGTTATTTATTTCCCTAAGATCCATAATTTCATTTCTTTCTTTATTCCAGGAAAATATTATTTTATTATATCTTTGAGTATTTTACTTTTCAATTTGTTCCATTCTCTTCTTCAGGAATACCAATTATGCAAATCAGATCTCTATTTTCTCTCTTGTAATAGTATCATCTCATGGCTTTTTGCTCTTTTCTATTTTCTTTTATATTATTTTTCCAAGCCATATTTCACACATTCACTCTTTTAAAGCAACATTTATTCTAATCTGAGTACTTCTAATGTGTTCTTATTTCCAAAATCAAATATACATGTATATTTAATTTAAAATATATGATTATATATATATTGAGCTTAGACATGTCACTTTTTAAGAACTTCTATTGTTTATCCTATTTTTTTTAACTTGGATGCTTACATGTCTTCTTTGAATAAGACAATATTCTCTACAATTCAATTGTGTAAAAGAAATTCATATATTTTCCCATGTAATTCTTTTTGTAAAATGTGTCTTTAATTCACTTATATTTTTTCCTGTTTAAAATATTTTCTTTGTATAAGAAACATGTTCGATAATTTTTCTTTGCAACTTAATCCTCTTTAAAAGGGAGAATTCCATCTAAGCCCACCAATAAAGATGAGTTGAGAAAATAAGCTGGGGAAGTCAGCATCTCTTTAATACAAGTATGTTGCCTTAAAAAAAAACTCCTTCATCAAATTTGCTGTATCCTTCAGTCTTGGTGAACAAGTCTGAGCATGGCAAGTTCACTTCTTGAGATGAATGGTTTACCCTGATAAGAAGACTGCATGACACACTAAATATTTTGTTTATTTTGTTTTGTTTGTTTCATTTGTTTTTATGTATCTCCGTTCAGTTAACTCTTGCCAACAACTTCAGAGTTGTTTACTGTACAGTTCTCTCTTTCTTAATGTTCTACCCTTTATGTTTTCTGGGTTGAGGTGAGGTGAATGAATTTGGCAAATATGGGCAAACCCTTCCATTAGTAGCCTTCCACCCTATTCTCCTCTGGGTAGGACTGGATTGCTCTAAGAATGGCTTCTATGACTCTTGTATCCACCTTCCTTACCACACATATACCATTTCTCATGACTCCAAGGAAATCAACATTACTTGAATCTTTCAAGACTCTAACTTATTGCAGGTAAATATGCACACTGACTGAGACTTGGAATAGTATGTGTTATTTCACAATGTGTCTACATTGTACAATTTTCACTCTATTTGTCAGATTTTCTTCTTATCTTCTTGGAAAATTGAATTTTCTCTTTTTTAAAAAAAAAGTTTTTGCTTTTGTGGAGCCAGTTTCAGGGAATGGTATGGAATAAACACTTTACTCTGCTTTCTTTTACCAGCAGTCTTAAAAATAAGACATTTTAACATAATATTACACAGAAATAAAATCATCCTTCCATTACTTAGATTGTCAAGTAAAAATTGTGGTATATTTTTGAATGTATTTTATGTGAGAAATTTTTAGAGTCTTCAGTTTCATTTGAGGGAAGGAATTTCTCAAAGGAGAATCCTTCATGGACAAGATCTTTTCTTCTGCTGTTAAAAACATAGTGTTTGAGAGTTGGAATATATCTCATCTTGTAACATGGCTGTGATGAGAAGCCTAAGGTTATTGTAACACATACACACACAGACAGCTTGTCTTTGATTCTCTGAGTTTCAGCCTTATCAAAAAGCAAATCTCAGTATTTTCAGAGAAGAGGTTTGCTTTATAATTTGATGAATTTGCCATTGTGTGAGTTAAATATTCCAGGCTTGGTTTTTGATAGGTCATTTCTTGACTTGTGTGTGGTTTGGCCTCTGCTAAATTTCACCAGGTTTTCCTGGGGGAAGTCAGGCCTTAATTTCTTCATAACCTTCTGCTCTTCTGTCAGCTAGTCCTCTTCATTCAATATTCATCGATGACATTGTTTAGCAAGGGCCAGTAGTCCAAGTCTTTATCTGTTTGACCCAAGCCAGAGAGTTGTCGGATCAGAGAAAGCAGCCACAGCCTCTTGCCACTGCTCTGGTCATAAGCTTATAGTTCAGGCTTCTCTTCGTAAAGGATCATCGACATCAACATGTTGTTTCCAGGATCATAAATTTGCAATGTGATGAGATACAACCAGATGTTGCCAAACGTGAACTGACTCATAAAGCTGCCTCTCTCCTGCTCTGTCTTGCTTTCCAACTCATAGAAGCTGGTGGTCCATTTAGTTCTTCATACTCAGCTGAGGGGCTTCATTGTCCGGATTGAAGTCAATCACTTTCCAGAGCAATTATATTTTTCAAGCTGAATAATGGAGTAGTAGTTATCACGTACTCCACAGATATTTTCTGGTACTTAATGCTCCTGTGTGGAGTTTATTGCCATTCTTTGGCAACACGGTTGTTGTGTTGTGTTGTGTCATGATATTGTCCCTTGTATACAGTAATGGGAAAAAATGGCACATCTGTCTAATGTCCTTACTCCCACCCCTGGACGTATGGTCTGATTCTACTTATGATTCCAACTCTTTCAAACTTATTAGGACTTGATTAATGCTTTTAGGATATAATCAACTATAATAAATGTTCCAATGTGTAGTCCTAGAAATAGCAAAGCTTTAAGACCCTTTGGGCTTTTGCACATTCTCTTCATTTAAAGTTGAAGCAACTGAGGCCATGGAAGTTAAGCAAATTATCCAAGATTATACAATTAGTTATTCATACCCAAGGCTCCAGTCTCCTGTTTGGGTACATTGTTGTGCTTCTTCAGGAAACTAATAATATAATATAATGTAATATAAATACATAATTATAATCTCTGCCCTTTAGATTTGAAGGCAGACTAAACTTAAAGCAAAAGTCAATGGAAATAAAAACATCAAAAAAATCAGATGTTATAATCCATCATGACAGATCATTCTTTTCCTGAATTCCATTCTCTTTTATATAATTGGGTGATAACAATACATCACTCTATCATAATATTGTTGGTAAGGCATATTGACTAAGGATACTCATAAAGGGTTCTTTGAATTGTCCTGTGAAAAAGTTCCACAAGGTAATCTAGTTTATAACTTTATGTCTAAAGTTTTTCTGTCTTGTTTGCTCGTAATTAGGGCTGTTTTGTTAACTGATAATCTGGAGCAACTAGCTCTTCTTTTATGACCTGTAGAACCAGAGAAACATGAGAAATACAGCTAACATGTGAATCAAGCATCTTTAAGTGCATTAAGGATTCTATAAGTCACTTCAGTTTTTCAGGGGAAAAAATGCTACCACATGTTTACATAGGCTGTTTTTGTTGTTTTATTTTATATTGTTTGTTATTCTTAATTTAAGTGACTTTAATTTTCTCAAGTATGTATTCTTCAGATAAAGCATTGATGTTTGAAGTTACTACTTTTTTCAGTTTGAAATCTAAATATTCTCTTCATTCTGTAATGTTAGCTCTCCTTAATACCTGAAGAAATTGAAGTCAAATTTTGTATTCCAGGAATCATTCTTACCAGTTTAGTATAAAGTGAAAATACTATCTTTTTTGCAGGTTTGTTTTAATTATTACAAACAATCTTAAAAGTCATTCAGGAGACTGGCTTTCAGTGCATCAGATTCAACTAATTTTGAAGCATTTGGGGGACCACACCAGTTCTGAGCAGTTTTGTGTAATTTATTGATGATTTAGGCCCAGGCATTGGTGGTTTTCAAAAGCCCACAGGTGATTTTAATGTGTAGTCAGGGATGAGAATCATTACTCTGGTACAACCCTTCATTGATAAAACAAAACAGTAAAGAAATTAGAGTTCATTGAGGTTCTGTGACTTCCCAAAGCAGTGACTAAGTTAGCTCCAGAACCCAGCTCTCCCGTCATTTATTCTACTTTCTCCTCCCCCAAAAAACAATGCAGAACAAACCCGTAAAATTTCCCAATGACCCCTCAGTGCCTTGCATGATATCAAGTACATCAAAAGTGCTCAAACACTTGCTAAATGTTGAATGAATAAATAACTGAATGAATGTCAGATGGTTCCCTGTGTCTCATTCGGTAACTTCATTGAAATAATAGTACTCGTCGCTGAGCATTCTGACAAGTAAAGAGTGTTGGGCTTGGTAGAAAGATTCCAACATTCTCGTAGATGCTAAGAATGTTGTTCTATTTGAGGCCATGAGAAAATTTCCAATTAGCTTAAGAGGTAAAAAGAGATAAACTTACAGTGAAGGGAGGTCTCCACAGCATTGAGGGTGATGCTCAAAGGAGAGGAGTCTTGAGAACACTTTAGATCCCAGAAGAGCTGCTATAACAGTTTCCACAACCAAACATACAAATGCAGGGAAATTTATTAATCTGAAAATCAAGAATTCTAAAAGGAGGGCACTCAAGGCTCTCAGGGACCAAGGCCTGTCTATTGTGACTGCTAATCCAAGTGAGTTTGGGTTAAAAAGGGTTAACAGCCCTCTGCTGTAACACATGATTGGTCTTTATGAGGTTGAAGCTCTTGTCTGTTTGAGGCCTACAGATGATGCTAAAGAGCCAATAATGACAGCAATTCAAAGCAATCTAATTATGCAAACGGGAGGCTAAACAATTTCATCATCCTTAAATTAGATTGTCCTAATGAGATAAAGACACCAATTAATCCTGAATTAATTTCAATAGCCTATTTCAGGCAAACACTTTAATATGCAAATGTAAATGAGAAACAAAGCCTACTGTAGAATGCCAGAGTTCAGAACCCCTCTCTTCGCAGCTGCAGCGGGTGTAAATAGTGCCTAATGAGTTTGCGTGGAAAGATACAACCAGTTGAAAATTTTAGACTTCATAAAGCACAGCCGGTGCCTCAGGTATACTGGATGTGGTCTGGAGCCAGATATGAAAGGAGCGGGAGTTTTGCTGGGGAATGATGTAGTACTGTAGGTGTACACGGCCGAGTCATAAACACCTTTCTCTAAGCAAAAACTGGGCAGTCCTTCCAGCTTAGCACTCAACTCTGTGTGTGTGTGTTTATGTGTGTGTGTGTACATGTGTGAGTGTACCTCTGTATGTGTGTGCATGGGTCTGTGTGTTTTGTGAAGGGAAGGTAGGGAGTGGAAATAGTGAAGAGGATCAATATGGAGACACTTTAATGAGTTGATATTTGGAGTGCCAAGTTGTCAGAGCACACACCTGCACAGAAGTCTCTTCTGGACATAGTTGATTTTAATTAGTGACCACTAATCTTCTTAAATCAGCCATTCCCAACACATTTAATATTTCTAAATAATTAATTTCCTAAATAAGACATGGGAACAGATTCAAAATCTTAGGTGCCTATGCTGAATCCAAAGATCTGTGATTTTAATGATATTTGGCTGGAGGGCTCTTCAATGGGCTAATTCCTTTCAGAACTACCAAAATAACCCCTCAGGTAATAACCTGGGTAATAATCTCTTCTGTCTAGAAAGTGATAGCTGATATTGCAAGTGAATCTAAACCAAAAGAGAGAAAATATACTCTTCAAGGCTGTCTGCACTAAATGAAGCTGTCTGAATTTAGTTTAAAATGACTAAAAACGAAGACCAGTTTCCTTATTCTTCATGACACTAGAAATTTAGGGTACAAAATAATGCCAGGATTGCCATATAAGATACACGTTATCCATGCAATATTTGGGACATACATAAGCTAAAAAAGGTTCATTGTTTATCTGAAACTTAAATGTAGCTGGATGTCCTATATTTTATTTGCTAAATTGAGCAACCCAAATAAAGCCATGTTCATAATAGGTGTTCGATAAATATTTGTTGAACAGAATCAAATTAACCTGTTATAAGAGATTTGGAATGCCATTTCCGAAGGAGAGTATAACAGATATATTTTGGTGCGTGAGTCTCCATTTTCAGGAAGGGGACCACTCCACTCCTCAGTCAAGATCCTCTGGTTAGAGGATGCATCCTCAGCTTACAAAGCATGACCAGCCCCATCAGAAATTCCCATCTCACTCAGTCTTGACCAGGAAGATAATGACCCTCAAGGACTCAGAATTGGTCCTGAAGAGCTAGAATTATACTTTTCCAGTACCTTGATCTCATATGCGTAAACCTGATATTTGTAGAGGGAGAGTACCTATTGCCAAGTAGAAGGAATGTGCAAAGTGGTTAATAGAATTAGTCCTGGAGTCAGAATGGCCTATTTTCAAAACCTTCTTCTATCAGTTAAGAGTTTGGGAGTTACTTAACCTCTCTGAGGCTTAATCTCTTCATCTGTAAAAAGGGATTATTTCCTAAAGTTGTTGTGGGCATTAAATTAGTTACTATGTAAATGAAGCACAGAGCAAGTGCTCAATAAGTGTTAGCTAGTAACAATACTATTTTGTGAGGATCAGAGGAAGATAATCTTCAAATAGAAAAGAAAGAAACAGACTTGCAGATCAAGCAGAAATGAGAAACAGGAAGACTTTCCATCAAGGCTTCCCCATTTCCAGGCACATTCTGGGATCTGAGTTCACCTCCAGATCCAATCTCTTTTCTTCTTAGGTTTGATTGCCTCTAACTAAAGCAAAGATATTTAAAGTTTTATCAGCCTCAGCGGAAGTTTAGGCTGATTGTTCCAGCTAGGAGATGCCTCATGGAAGCCAACTTCTAAGTGTTCTAAATCTCTATGACTAAAACAATCATCAAAAGTGCCCTTAACCACCCAGCTTTCTCTGAACTGCCAAACCATTTTTCTCCTTATTATTTCTTTCAAGCTCCTCAGATCTAAAATCTCAAAATCTTATCACCTTTTCAAATTTCTGAGTCAACTTTATGTGGAGTGACTATATTTTATTACAAAAATCGAAATATGTGGTCTGACAGCATGAGTATACTTATGGGGGACCACAGGACAAGCTATTTGATATCAGAGCTGTCCTGAAAAATCTGAGACTTATGGTTCCTTACTTCTACATCCTTTGCTACACTGTTTACTTCCTCTTAACTATAAACTACACTCTGGTTTTCAAGTGAAAGGGCTAGCATTCCCATGCCATATCCCAACTTTTTGGGAGTCAAATTGTTGGGGCTCTGAAGAAATTCTCTTCAAAATCTTTACTTCAGTTTATTTTATTTTTCTGTTAAAGGGTAAACAATTGTAGATTACAAGATATATAGATATTTCCTTTGTAAATTCTACATGGGGTTGGTGGGGGGTAAGGGTCTTTTCCACAATGACTTCGGTACCTTATTTCTCTTGTACTGGTCTTTGGGGCAAAGTTGAGTTTGGAATTCCATCTTAATATCCTATTACATTTAACAAAACAGGTTTAAACTACTTCTGAGAGCCACTTTTTGCCAAGTCATGAAGCTAGGTATCCAGGATTCAAAAATAAATTTAAAAAGTCATCAAGAGGGCTTCCTTGGTGGCACAGTGGTTGAGAGTCCACCTGCTAATGCAGGGGACACGGGTTCATGCCCCAGTCCAGGAAGATCCCACATGCCACGGAACGGCTGGGCCCGTGAGCCATGGCCGCTGAGCCTGCACGTCCGGAGCCTGTGCTCCGCAACAGGAGAGGCCACAACAGTGAGAGGCCCACATACCACAAAAAAAAAAAAAAAAAAGTCATCAAGAGTTTCAGAATGTAGTGGAAGAAAAAAATCCTGCTTACAATTTCTTACAGAACAGTGTGATGTGCGTGCTAAAGCAAGTATGTAGAAAGGCAATGTCAACACGACAGAGGAGATAAGAGACTCTGCCTAGGAGGGATATGGAAGGCTTCTTAAGGAAAAAGGTGTAGTTTGTAAGGCTAGACAAAATATTTTATGACTCCCAGGTATAGAAAGTAAAGTCATATATGGTTAGAAGTTGAATCAGAAAACAAATGTAATCAATGGATAGGCAAAGCTGATTACTAGTTGATATTTCTGATCTTTTACATAATCCCATGGAAATGATGAAGCTGGAAGTGTGATGATGAGAAGGGGTTGAATGGCACATACCAAAAGGCATTCCATATATTTAAGAAAGATATTTGCTGCACTAGAAAATAGAGCATATGTGTAAACTATACACTACTTCGTTTTGTGGATTATACCCCTAAGCATAATATTGCTACTAAGATTGCACCCTAACTGCCCTCATTTTAGCAAGGTAATTGATTAACACCGTGTAGTTCTCCTGTGTATAAAATACTAGGACAAACTTAAGCTGTTGATAAAATTTTAAATATGAAAGAAATTTGTAAAGTTTAAAACACTACACAAGGGCCAGTAATTCCTTTCCCTACGTGACAACAGCAAATGTAATAGTTGTTTCTCTAGAAAAGAGACAAGGCCCCAGAACTTAATTTTATTAGTGTTAAAAGAGGATCAGGGCTTCCCTGGTGGCGCAGTGGTTGAGAGTCCGCCTGTCGATGTAGGGGACACGGGTTCATGCCCCAGTCCGGGAAGATCCCACATGCCGCAGAGCGCTGGGCCCGTGAGCCATGAACGCTGAGCCTGCGTGTCTGGAGCCTGTGCTCTGCGCAACGGGAGAGGCCACAACAGTGAGAGGCCCGCGTATCGCAAAAAAAAAAATAGAGGATCAAACCATAATCTATTTCCTTTTGTATGTACAATTCTCTGTCCCTGTCTCTATTGCACATTGAATGGACTTTCTAGAGCTTTAATGGAATGCCAGGCATATTTTAAGCATGGATGTGAGATGCTATTCACAGACCACTGCTGTGAGATAAAGTAGGATAGAGTTATGATAACAGATCCACACATCCTGGCCAGCAGACCAGGTATACTGCTGTTTGATATACCTAATAAAACAGTAGAGCTTATTGATATTTCTGCTTTACTAG
The DNA here is from genome assembly GCF_003031525.2 of Neophocaena asiaeorientalis asiaeorientalis. Lineage (NCBI taxonomy): Eukaryota > Metazoa > Chordata > Mammalia > Artiodactyla > Phocoenidae > Neophocaena > Neophocaena asiaeorientalis. Next base: position 1,073,915 of record NW_020172827.1, read on the forward strand.
GTGAAGTAGCCCGAGATTGTCTGTCCTCTGGAATTGAAGCTGAACTCAAGGTGGAGAGGAGCAACAGCCTAGTGAAGCCAGCTCTCTCAGTAGCAAGGGTGGCTCTGAGCCCTCGATTTGACAGTGCCACAAATTCATTATATTCTGGTATTTATTCTGAAGATAAGGAGGGCTTCTTGATAAATGTCCTCTGTTAATGGGAGAAATATATGGCTTCAATTCCTCTCTGAACTTGTGTTCTGTTGGTCTTGGCAGGACATTACAGAGCAGGGCATGGATGGGTCACTGAGACTCCAGCCCACTCAAAGCACATGTCATACTATGACAATTGGAAACATCACGCAGAGATGTCTTGGCTAACAGATTATTATTGCTTTTTCTACATTAAGAAACAATGTTACATTAAGAAAGTATGCAAAATTAGTACTGTAGAATTAATGATAGAATACACTCATTTACTTATTGATACATTTGTCAGTCTGTGAAAAGCAAATAACATTTGAACAAATGTCAGATTACATAAACTTAGTAATTTATGACCCAAAAGAAAATTTTATTTCCCTAATGATCAAATCTGTTTTTCTCTTCTCCATATCACTAAATGGTACCATTGTCTAAACAGTTTCTCAAGCCCTAAAACCAGGTATCATCTTTTTTTTTTTTTTTTTGCTGTACGCGGGCCTCTCACTGTTGTGGCCTCTCCCGTCGTGGAGCACAGGCTCCGGACGCGCAGGCTCAGCGATCATGGCTCACGGGCCCAGCTGCTCCGCGGCATGCGGGATCTTCCCGGACCGGGGCACGAACCAGTGTCCCCTGCATTGGCAGGTGGACTCTCAACCACTGCGCCACCAGGGAATCCCGGGAATCCCCCAGGTGTCATCTTTGGTTCTAATCCCTTGAGCTCCCATATCAAATCCATTCAAGTCCTGTGTACTCTACTTCCAAAATACTACCTACAATTTATTGGAATGGTGAGAGAAATGTTTGGGATACCTGTGAGTTAGAAGTCCATTTCCACCATTATTTTTCACCTGAGGTTATGAAATAGCCCGTTAACTTGGTTCTGCACGTTATCAATTTTTGTTGTTGTTTAGCAATAACAGACAAAGTAAACTCAAACAACCTTGATCAGAGGATGTTTAAATTCCTCTAAAGGATAAATAGAATAAAGCCCACACTTATTCCCTGCCTCAATATGATAATGAGTATGGTAGTGTGTTGAGGAGAAGCATTTGGAAGTATTTTGCTTACAGTTCTAGATAACTTAAATAAAGTGGGAAGTTTGAGTTGATCTACTGATGGGGCCACTTTAAAACTGGGATGTCAAAACTGCTTTATTTATGCCCCATCCCATAACATACTCTCTTAGAATGGTTGTGCCAAAGAAGTTAAGGCTACAAGACCTATTTCCCCTGAACCTAGCTTGCTCACATTGACCCTCTTATTTGTCCTCTTATCTTCACTAACTATATTCTCTATTTAAACTATGGGAGGGATTAGCCATGTTTATGCACATATAAGACCTAAATGTCCGTCAACAAAGGAATGGATAAAGAAGATATGGTACAGATATAAAATGGAATATTACTCAGCCATAAAAAAGAACAAAAGAATGCCATTTGCAGTGATATGGGTGGACCTAGAGATTGTCATACTGAGTGAAGTAAGTCAGACAGAGAAAGACAAATATATGATAATGCTTGTATGTGGAATCTAAAAGAAGGGTACAAATGAACTTATTTACAAAACAGAAGTAGAGTCACAGCTACAGAAAACAAACATTATTACCAGAGTATAAAGGAAGGGAGGGATAAATTGGGAGATTGTGATTGACATATACACACTATTATATATAAAATAGATAACTAATAAGGACCTACTGTATATAGCACAGGGAACTCCAATCAGTACTCTGTAATGGCCTATATGGGAAAAGAATCTTAAAAAAGAGTGGACATATGTACACGTATAACTGATTCACTTTGCTGTACACCTTCAACTAACACAATATTGTAAATCAACTATACTCTAATAAAATTTTTTTTTAAATGTTTGTGTTTCTTTGTCAATTAATAGAAAAATCCAAAGTAGAAGTCATTCTCTTAAGTTGGGAGGAGAAAACCATACATCAAAGACCCAAATTACTGAGTACCCATTGTATGTCAGGAAACATTTTAAGAACTTCATAATAACCCTATAATATAGGCACCTTTATTTTTTCTATTTTTATAGATTAAACAACAAAAACAACAACAACTAGTGAACTAAGACATTAAATATCTTGTCCAAGGTCATACAGTCACACCAGATGGTCTGGCTCTAGAGCCCTCACTCTTAACCACTGCCCCATATGGCTTTACTCTATGAAAGATTGACAGGGAATGTGAGAGTAGAAGAAAGATGTTAAAAGAACAAAGTGAACCTAGGAAAAATGGAAAGGACAACCAAAAGGACATCATCACTAAGTTAAAAATAGTTTGGCCCACTATCAGTGTAATGTCTTTTTCATATTATATTGTACATTTTGAGCTCTTTTTGTTTTTATATAATTGCAAACTTTGAGGAAAGTAGCAAAGTAACAAGATTGGTACAAGGAATTTCTATATACCATTTAAAGAGATTTACCAATTATTTATAACATGGACAATTTGCTTCAACATTATCTATCTATCTACCTATTTCTCTAATCTCTTTCTTTTTCTGAACCATTTAAGAATACATTGGAAACAACATGCTTCTTTGTCCCTAAATATTTCAGTGTGCATTTCCTAACAACATGGACAAAGTCCTATATAACCATAAGACAATGATCAAGATCAGGAAATTTAACACTGATATAATGTTATTATCTAATTTACTGTCCATATGCAAATTTTATCAATTGTCATCTTTAGGCCTTTTTTTTTTTTTTTTTGGTCCAGGATCCAATGCAAGATTAAGCATTTATGTAGTTGTCATGTCTCTGTAATCTCCTTTAATATGGAATGGTCCCTCAGTCATTTTTGTTTTTATTGTTCTTTACATTTAAAGAGCACAGGCTAAATATTTTATAGAATGTCCCTCACTGGTGTTTTTCTGAAGTTTCTTCATGGTTAGATTCATGCATTTTCTGCAGGACTTCTAGAGAAGTGCTGTGCTGTTTTTCTCTGAGCATATTAAGAGGCATATGATGTCAGTTTATCCCAATATTGATATTGCAAAATTTGACTCCCTGGTTAAGATGGTGTCCACCAGATTTGTCCATTATACAGTTACAGTTTTCTCTTTGTAAATTAATAAAATTGTTGGGAGGTATTTCGGGACTGTGTGATATCCTGCCCCTCATCAAAATTTACCCATTAATTTTAGCTACTGATTATTGCATTCCTTTCATGTTTACTAGCTGACATTCTACTATAAGAAAAATATTTTCCTTTCTCACTCTCCTTCCTTCCTTCCTTCCTTCCTCCTTCCTTCCTTCCTGTGGTACCTTATGTTTCCTTCAAATAGCCTTAAAGTTTTCAACTCAGGATCCTGATCATATACTACATACATAACCTGGATGACCTTATCTACTATCATGGCTTGAGGTACCGTTTGTATGATGACTTACAAATATATATCTGTAGCTTAGATCTCCCTGTTAAGCTTCAGAACTCTATTCTGCCAGACACTTCCATTTAAATGTTCCATAGACATCTCAGTTTCCACAGGTACAAAACTTAATTCTGTGTTTTTTCCCAAACACCTGTTTCTCCTCTTGCATGTCTTTTCTCAGTGAAAATGTAACCACACACCCAATCATGGAAATCAGAAACCTGGAATTCATCATAGACTTCTCTCTCCTCCCACTCATTCAACCCCCAAATGCAATTACCCACCAGCACCTGTAATTCTGCCAGGTAAATGTCTCCCAAATCTGTTGTTACTTCTCCTTTTGTGATATCAAGACCTGAGTTCAGGTTCTCAATATACTTTTCCTGGATTGCTGTTGTATTCTAATGGATTTCTCTATTTCCAGTTTTGCCTGTTTAGGACCCATTTTCTACCTTTCTATCAAAGTGATATTTCTAGAATGCCTATCTGTTCATATCCTTCCCTTGCTTAAAATTATTTAATGGTTCCCATAGTTTTCAGGATAATGTTCAAATTCTTTAGCACAGTACCCAAGCAGAGTTCCTTCACAGTTTAGTTCAAACCTTTCACTATATAATTTATATATATATATAATATATATAAATTATATATATATTTATATATAATGTATAATCCCCTATAAAATTTTGATGAATGCCTTCTGCTCCAGTCATTCAGAACTTTGTGACTGTGAGTTTCATGCCTCAGGAGTTTTGCATGTGCCCCAATGTCCCCTTATCTAGGAAGGTTTTCTAGCCTTACTGATTCCCTGCTTATTTAGATGATACAAGTCTACTTCTCTGGTCTCACATCTCTGGCATATTTTGATTTGTCCCTCATTACAGAGTATTATATTTATTAATTTATTTTTCTCCCTACACCATGAGACTGAAACCCTTTAAGAGTAAGGATATTGTCTTCTCTGGATTTGTATCCCAATGCCTAGCATGATACCTGGCGAAGAGTGGGTAGGTAATAAATTCTAATCAATAAATGATTATGCACATATGAATAAAATGCTAACTAGAAGAAACTAAAGTATATTGGATCCATAGATAGAGTTGATGAATAATTCTATTCACAGTATATGAAAAATGGAACGATGACCCAGAGGAATGAACCTAGTATTGTGCCTAGGATCCTACCAGTAGGCCTAGTCAAACTGAGCATTAGAAAATGTTGAGAAAGCTAAAACATGGCATCCAAGTGGAGCTAAAGAGCCTGGGAAAGACTGGACTTTAGAATATTTGGATAAAGTCATATGTTGATTATTTAAGACATATATAAGAACAGGAATAATGACCTAACGACAAGTGCAAAACCAGAAGAATAGTCTTAGTAGGGAAGGAGAGCTGGACAGATAAATCCATCATTAGCCAAAGAATTTTATCTAATCTAAAATATGAGTCTCTCCAAAGCAAAAAAAGATATACACTTTTCTTTGTACAGTTGTGTTACCACTAACACAAAGAGAAATCAAGTATGATAGCAAATCCGGTGATGATTAGCAAAAATTTGGCTTGTGATATGTTGAATTTGACATTCTAACAAGATATCAAGAAAACATTTGGAAATTAGAATCAGCTTTCAGGGAAGCAGCCAGGACTGGTGGTGTATGTTTGATATCCAGTCCCACAGAAGTAGAAGCAATACCTGTCCAATCTCTCCCTTACCGCTAAGACTGCTCTTACAGGCTTGTATTTGCCTTCAAATTTTTATCTGTCTTTTAAAATATATTTTTAATAATGAACCAGTCTTCTTGCTCTAATATTCTAAAATTTTGCTGTAACCTGGCTTTATAGATCCACTTGAACACAATATTTTAACTTTCCCAACACAGCATAAATGTCAGATATGGCTAAGCCTAGGAAGAAATCATGGCACAAGTGGTACAAACAGGCATTTCCTCAAGGGGAAAAAAAAAAAAACCAACAAAATTACGACATGAGATTTAAGAAAAGAAAAGAGAAAGCTATAGACTGAATCTAAGAAAATTTCAGTATCATTTGGGAAAGGACAAAGAGAAGATAACAAAAGGAAGTGTTGGGATATAAAGAAGAAAACATGGAGAGCACATTTTCATGGAACATGAAAAAGCAAGGGGGCTTCTGGTAAAAGGGTCATCTTTAGTTTCAGTAGCTAAGAAAATGTAGAAATCATGAAAACTGAGGAAATGTCACAGATTTTTGTAACCAGAAGATTAGCAATGACCTTCAAAAGAGCATCTTGTTCTTCTCAATTTGGTGATTGAGTTTGATTGCTAGCCTCTTCAGGTGGTCATAAAAGATTTGTATGTGACCCAAAGTATCACCAAGATCAACTGGAAAAAAGTGTTGTCATGGAGTATTACCACAAAAGGTCAATTTCTCGATGCCCTTATACATTTTATTGTCAAGATGAAATACAGTAACTGTTGCTTAATGGGCATTTGGTTTGAGCCTCCATTTCTAAACGCATTAATCTGTGACTTTTAGCTTCTTTCTCAAAGTAGCCTCTTTTTAATTAAAGCAGATATTTGATTTTGATAAACTGCTTATGCAGATGACTTTTTTGTGATATAACAGTTATACAGATATCAATGTTCTGAGTGTAACAGATTTGATCACTTGTTTTTATTAACTGAATGTAAACAAGTATTTTGCCCAAATCGACATTGAGCTTTTCTACTCGGCTTTGAGGGGTACTGCACACTTGTGCACATACACACACAATACACACACAATACACATTAGGACTTTTAATTCAGTAGGTATCATGCGCCATTGTTTCATCTTCAAAAACTGCACTGCTTTAAGGATTTTCTGAAATCCAACTATTCTCGCTGTATGTGATAAGTACCAAGTTTTGATCACAAGCATTCAAATCCTAGAACCTAACTGAATTGAATGAATAGATGGTCCCAATTTCATTTAAAAAATGATACATACTCCAACTTTGTAAAGATGGCCCTTGGGAAAGAGGAAGTGACCCAGAAACATTATCTTCCCCATTCCAATCCATACATCTCTAAAGAAGATTTGTAACTCTTCTGAAACCCAGTCATATAGAGAATGTGGAAAAGAATGAATTTTCCCCTTTGAAAATGTCACAGGGCATCCAGGAAATCTCTTTTAGTTTTATCTTGGCAAACAAATGTTCACTGATCAATATAAATGAGGAACAGGCACATCAAAATCAATAGGAAATGACTTTTGTGAAGTATGATTTGATTCATGGCATGGAGTGGCCCTTACCAAGTTCTGTGCTATTATCAGCTTGAAAGAAGAAGATATCATAAAAGGGGCCTCCAGATGACTGTCATTTTCAAGTGGGGTGTTCTTAAGTTATAGACTTCTGCCACCTCTGAGATAAATGACTGGCTGCCCTTGACTGACCCTGCCTTTAAAGAAGGGAAGGCTGTCTTTACAGACACAGAGATGTATCCTGGAAAACTTTGAAAGACATAGCATTTAGAGACAATTTTATTTCTTTATCAACTGATAGTTCTCTACTTCACTTCTCAGGTTTTTATCACTTGCTGGCATATATGTCGAAATAAGATCATGAGGTCTCAGCACTCTTTTCCTTTGGCCTCTTAAAGACTTGCTCCATCAAAAGTGCAATCTTGTATTTAGTGGAGGTAGCAAACATTATGATGTCACACCCCAAGGGCAATGCCTGACTTTGTGCTTGATGAGCAGTCTGCAATTATTAATTATTTAACAATCACGTCCTGTTTTCTTAACAGTATTTTTCGTAGTGGGAGAGTAGGGTAACCACTCTGTGTTATGAAGTCACTGACGGGATTACTTAGAATATTTTGCCAGGCAATGACAGATATTTCATGGAAATCTAGTCCAGAAAGTTGGAATAGTGCCTACCAGTTTCTGCAGTTGTTATGGGACCAAAACAACTTTCTAATTAGGTAGTTGCAGAATAGGACAGTAGATGACATCTGGACCCTGAAGCCAGAGATTGGGTTCAACTCCCAGGTCTAACCCTTACTAGCTCTGTGACCTCGTGCAGGCTCTTTAGCTCCCTGTGCCTCAGTAGCCTCATGTGCAGAGTGAGGATAATAAGACCTATTCATAATGTTGTGACAATCAAAGGCAAAGCACTTAATTGCTCAACACCTATCAGCGGCTGCTATTCATCATCTTTTGCCTTCTTTACCTTGTCTTCCTCCTCTGCTGCCTCCTCCCTCCCCTTATTGTTATTATTATTACAGAAATTCCAGGCACGTTTTATTTAAATAGCACTTTCCTAAAAATTCAACAGGCTAAGCCCTAAATTCCAAATGGTGAAAAGTTATGCATGCCCTGAAAGCACTTTTACAAGAGTTATATGTATCTGTGATCAGAGTTTAGCAACTGCTGAAGAAACCACTTCTAAACCATACGAATATCAGAGAAGCTTTCTGTTCCATCGTCAGCCTCCACTGAGCTTTAGTTAAGCCCTGCCTTTAGAATAAATGATATGAGGTTAACAGGCTTCTTTTCTTTACTGTTTTAAAACATATAACTTCTTGTTGATGGTATGGTGTAGGAAGCTTTTTCAAACATTTCTTTTGATTACAGCCCTTAGTAAGGAATATGTTTCACATCCTGATTCAGCTCACACATATGTATGTACAGAGGCACTGCTAGTTTTTAAGATGTCTTTGTGAAAATTATTCAGAGGTGACCCCTGTGGGTGGGGAAAGTAGAAACAGATGCTATCTTTTGCAGACATGGCCACTGGAGCACATGATTTGGCCTTTGTGAAGATGGCTGCATTTATCCCCTGTGACCCCAGGGCTGGGTGCGTCTGTGAAGTACCCAAACTGCACAACTGTACCAGTGAAACTGTGTTATGTCTACACATATCTGAAACAAATGTTTCACACCAAAAAAATTATAATAATTTCCTTACTTTGTGGAATGCATTCTAATATTTTCTACCTTTTTAACTTCAAGTCACGAGCCCTGAATTATTTTGCCACTCATTACAGAGTCGTTATTTGGAATTTAAAAAACATTGCAATAGGTATTAAAGAAGTGGGCTGTAAAACCAGAAAGCCTGGGTGTGATTCCTGGTTCTACCATTTATTACCTGTGTCCTTGGGTAAGTCTCTTAGCCTTCCTCAGCCTTAGTTTCCTTCTCCATCAAAATGAATATATGAGTACCACCATTATAAGACTGATGTGAGAACAAATGAGTTAACGTATGTAAGGCACTTAGAATGTGGCCTGACACAGAGCGGCTATGTTAGCTATCATTAGGATTAGTGATTGACAATTAACATGTTCGCTGAACTTCTCCTTCAAAGCCCAGTTCTTCCTGTACTGCTATAGCACAGAGAGGTACAAATGCAAGCAGGGTGTGGGATGTGTGAAGCGGATGGCAACAGTAGCCACCCAGTCTGGTGCTGAAAGTTTAAAAAGGACTACATTACTGCAGGTAGACACAGCTGTAGGACACCCTTTTTTTCTCATAAGGAGTCTTAAAAATCATGAGACTTTGAAGATGAAAGTTTGCTGTAAATTGTAGAGCACTCTACAAATATTTACAATTACCATTTAACAAGTGTTTATTAAGCAGTTGCTTGGGTCCAACACTGGGCACCATTCTGGGGATGAAGAGGTTGTATTCTGGAGAAGTCCTGGAGGAGTCAGACATGTAAATAATTATAGGAATAAGGTGGCTGAAATTTAAAGGTCTGAATGCGGCCGCTAGAGACTAGGGAAAGAAAAGAAGGCTAGAGAAATTGATGCTTAAACTGGATCTAGGGTAGAGTAGGGCCTTTCAGTCAGAAGACAGTGGGAATTTAACTACATGGATGCATGTTAACCATTGCTATTATGATTACAAACAGTGCTGAAGTGAAACAATTCATGGGCACTAGAATTTAATATGGCTGGAAATTAGGTTTCTGAGGGATTATGGATTGGGAGGGTGAGGAAGAAAAGGTAAATAGAGGCTGGATCAAAAAGTACATAAATTACGATTTGTTATTTCAAGATTGGCATGCTACCCCCTGTGGTATTATTTTCCTTAATTTTCATCCTTCTATTTCTACCTCTCTCTTAATTTCTTGTGGAAATCAGTACTGGGCAAGCAGTTAGTTAGTAAATGGAATGGGTTAAAATTCAGTTTATTTGAAAGGAGTTTGGGAATTTTAGCAGGTGAATAAAATGGGTGATAAAGGGTGGTGTGAAATAGACGTAATTATGGTACATTGGCTATTCAATTACCTTTTGCGTGAAATCAGGTAGCATTTTAATTCAATTAATTACTTTCAGTTATTTTTTAAGTAATATAATATGCTTAACAGAAAACATTCTCTTCTTAGAAAAAAGGCAAAGACAGAGTCTAGTATTTTTCATATCCAGTCACATATAAAGGGCCAAAAAGTACTTCATGAAGTTTAGTCTACAAGATAAAGAGATTAGCATACACACACATATACATGCATATATATATACATATATATATAACATATATACATGCATGTATATATAACATATATACATACATATATATGTGTCTGTGTTTGTAATGGATATTAGCCTATATCCATAACATATGTTGCAAATACGTTCTCTCAGTTTGTCACTTGACTTCTGAAATTATGTATTGTGTTGTCTGCCATGCAAAAGCTGTTTATTTATATAATCAAATATCTTTTCTTATTTTGCACCTGAATTCTGACTCCTATTTAGAATGTCCTCTCCTACACCTAAGTTATAAAGGAATTAACCCACATTATCTTTAGTACAATTATAGTTCCATTTTATAAATCAAGATCACTGATCTCTTTAGAGTTTATTCTTGTGTGTAGTATGACAAATAGTTCTGTATTACCTCTTTCACATGGCTATTCAGTTGTCTCAAAACACTTATGAAAGTGTACCAATTTTGCCCCCACTGATTCGAGATGCCACCTTTACTAAAGGTTCTTAGGCACTTGGGTCTATTTTTGAATTCTCTCTCTATTTCATTGGTTGGTTGTTGATATGCTGAGTATCATATTGTTTTAACTATTAAGACTTTGTATAATATTTTTATATCTGATACCTCTTCCTTTCCAGTGTTTTCCCAGCTATTTTTTGTAGCTATTTTTCCACAAGAACTTTAATATCAATTTTCTAGCTTCATAAAAACAGCTTGTATTATTTTATATTGGGATCATCTTAAACTTATAAATTAACCTAGAGGGAACTGACATCCTGATAATGTTGAGACACTCTATCCAAGAATAAGAGAGTTTTTTCCATTTGTGTGTTCAGAAGTGTTTTAAATTTTCTTAATGCAGGCTTTGAACATTTTTTAAAGTGTATTCTTAAGCATTTAAACTTTTGTGGTTGCCTTTGCTATTGTAAATGGGGTTTTCTCTTCCATTGTGTCTTCTAACTGGCAATTAATTTTTACACATTAACTTATATCCTCATATCTTGCTGAATTATTTTTTGTTTGCTTGAATTAGGTTTACCATTGATTTTCAAGGTCTAGTTTTTTTCCAGGTAATATGAAATTATCTACAAATAGTTCCCTTTCTTTTGCAATTCTTATGCCTCTAATGGCTCTCTCTTTCTCTATTGTATTGGCTAATTCCTCCAATACACTGTTAATAATGGAGATAGTGGATATCTTTGCCTTTTTCTTGACTTTAGTTGGAATGTTTCTATTGTTTTCTCATTAAGTAAGATGCTGGATTTTGGACTGAAGAAGTTATCCATCCATTCCTCTTTCCCAAGAAATATTCTTGGGAATATTCCTTTTATAAGGAATATGTTGATTTATTCCAAGACTTTTTCAGCAAAAAACATTGTGGGGATAATTATGATTTTTGTTCTCCTTAGATATACTTAAATGATACATTATATAACAGATTTCCTAATGCATGTTTGCATTTCTGGTATAAATTCTACTTAGACATGGTGTATTATTTTCTTAATTTGGTGTTGGAGTCTGTTCACCAACATTTTATTTAGGATTTTTGCATCATCTTCTTAAGTGCTTTTGTTCTATGATTTTCTTTACTTAGCCATATTTATCCCATTGGGTATATCAATGTTTTATTTGCTTCATAAAAAGAATTTGTTTCATAGAAAATGCTTTGAAACAATTTACATAGCATTGGGACAATCTGGTCTCTAAAGGATGGGTAGACTTACCCTCTGAAAAGATATGGGTCTGGTAAGTTTTTTTCTTTCTTTGTTTTGGTTTCATTTTGTTTTGTTTGTGGTAGAATAGTTTCTCCATAATGTTCTTGATTTCTTCTGTGGAAATTGGTCTTTTAAGTTTTTCCTCTCTAATGCAGTCAGTTTTGTTATGCTGTAATTGCCTAAGAAATTGTCTCAGTGTTCAAACAGATTTGCATAAAGTTGTACTAAGCAGACTTTTGTATTACAAATTTCCCTGTATCAATAGTTATTTCTCTTATATCTCTTGTCAATTCTTATTTTCTGTATTTGTGCATTCTCCCTCATACCTTAATTACATTGTAGTGGTTTGTCTATATTGTTTATTTTTTTTCAAAGAAACCAGATTTTTTTTTTTTTTTAGAAACCAGATTTTGATTTAATTTGTTCTACAGTTTTCCTATTTCCTCATAATTTGGTTTTATTATTACTCTTCCACTTTTTGTGCTTTCTCTTGGTTTACTTTGTTCTTTTTTCTTTTTAAGTTGACAAGTTAATTTTTGATTCCTATTATTTTATTTGTACTAACATAGGTGCTTAAGTCTATAAATTTTCCTCTGATCACAGTTTTAAATCTCAGTTTTGATATATAATGTTTCCATTTTCATTATTTTTCAAACATCTGTTTATGTTTTCCATTTAACCAAGAGTTTTTTAAAGATTTCTAACTTTCTAGATAGTGATCCTCTTCTTAAACATAATATTTTAAATTTCTACTTTTGTTGCATTGTGATCAGAAATGTTCATTTGTAATATTTTAATTTTATGAGAATTACTGATGTTTTCTTTGTGATCAATTTTCATGATTGTTCCATGTACAAATGAGAAGATGTAGTCTCTGTTTTCACAGTGTTCTACACACACAATCACTCACACATCTATATGGTTTATCTGATGATGATATGGTTTATATCTTCAATATCCTCAATTAGTGTTTTGTCCATTTGCCCTGTGTTATACTGACAGTAATGCTCATCTCCTTTTATTAATGTGTCTATTTTTTTTCTCCTTTAACCTCATGCAGTTGCTGCTTTAGGTCACTGCAATATTACATGGTGCAGAAGTATTCATAACTATTATATCTTCATTTAGAGTCATGGCTTTTAGCATTTAAAGTGTTCTATTTTATCTCAGTTCATGCTTTTTGTTTGGTAGTCTGCTTGCCTGGTAATGACATTATGAAATTTTCTTTCACTTTTTTCCCCTCATTTGACTATCTTTGCACATCCCTTTAAATTTAGTCTTTTTGAATCACTTTATATTAGATGTGTCTCTATACAACATAAATTTGATTTTGCTGTATGTACCAATATGAAAGTCTTTGTCCTTTTACTATGCTAGTTCAGCTCATTTAGTTTTATTGACAAGGTTAATATACTTGATTATTCTAATTCTTCTAATATATGATTCTTTCATATTATCTTATAATTACTATGTATATTATATCATATTTACTGTGTTTTTAAGTAGTTCTAACAGATGTGTCTTCACTGTTCTCTTTTTTTAGTGGGTGGGTATTTAAAGTGTACATTTTGATTCTAACAGTTACATGTACCTCTGTACATTTTACAGCGTCCTTAATCCACCACCCCTTTTTCCTTATATAAACTTTACTAACTAATTTGTCAGTTTTACATAGTATTCTTTGACTCCCATTTATCACCTTTACCATAATAAATGATTTTATTCTACTTTCTCCTTTCTTTTTCCTTGCCTCACATGTCTAGTTGTACTATTTTTATTTAGTAAGCACATACAATGTTTACATACTACTCTTTTAACCCTTTACCCTTGTTTTGATTTTAAAGGTATAATTATATATAGTAAATGTTCACGATCACACTCTTTTGCCATTAATTTCTTGATTGGATAAATCTTATCCTTTAGTAGCTGGGTTAGACAAAGCATTCAAATAAAGTATTGCCTGAGTCCTTCTGTGTTTAAAATAGTTTATATCCTGATCTCTGAAGGGTAAGTTGGCTAGATATCAATTTTTTGGCTGGTACTTTCTTTCTTTGAGTTTCTTGAAAATGTTTTCCAGAGTTGCCCTATGTTCTTAAGAAGTCTGGTGCCAATCACATGTTCTTACCTTTATTAAGTTTTTTTGTTTTTATTAATTTTTATTCCTGAAGACCTTGTAGTTTCTTTTCTTTTTCTAATAGTTTATTAAAGTATGTCCCAGAGTTGACCATTCTGTGTCAATTTTCTCAGGTACTTAGTTGACCCTTGTTAATATGTGAGTGTTGTGATTCTGTCTTATTTCAAAAAAGTTTTCATTGATGATAACTATAAATATTTGTTTTCTTTCATTGTATTATTTTTAGGACAACCAAGTAAAAGTATGTCATATCTACCTTTCCTGGTTTTATTTATTTTTTTTTTTTTGAGTTTGATCTAATCGCATTGCATTTCATCCTGTTTTTGTCAATTTCTCTTAGCTTTTGAAGTTCTGATCCTAGGTATATTAGTATTCTATTGCTGCATAACAAATTACTTTGATTCTGTTCTCTTAATACCCATTCACACAAAAATTCACAGTAGAATCTCTAGGTGTCTAGTGATCTGGGGGATAAAATATCCTTTCCAAGGTGAAAGATAAATTGTTGGTCTGGCACCTCCTGCAGTAGGCCTCTTTGCATTTGAGGTATACCTCATATAGCTGTACTACACTGACCCATTTATCAAGTGATCTGAAAGCTGCTAGTTTTGAGAGGCTTCCAGAACAAGAGAAGATTCCTCAACATGTCCAGTCTGCCTTACAAGCCACCCTGGCACTTGGGCTATATGATCCAGCAGATATAATGGTGCTTGAAATGTCAGCAACAGATAGAGATGTGTTTGGAGGTTTGGGCAGCTCCATATAAGTAAATTACAACACAGACCCTTAGGATTTTGGAGCAAAGCCATGCCATCTGTGAATAACTACTCTTCTTTTGAGAAACAGCTTTTAGCTTGTTACTGGCCCTTAGCAGAGATGGAATACTTAACCATGGACCACCAAGTTACCATACAACCTAAGCTGGATGTTGTCTATCTCACCAAACTATAAAGTTGAATGTGCACCTCCAGACTGCAGTATTAAATGAAATTGGTGTATGTAAGATTGGCTGAAGCAGACCTTGAGTACATAAGTAAGTTTCTTGTGGAAGTGGCCCAAATGCCCATGCCCAACTCTTTCTGCACTACCTTCTCTCTATTAGCTTACACCCACCTATGTCCTCATGGACAGTTCCCCCACAACAAATCAAGTAAGAGAGAAAGAAAACTTTGTCCTTGTTCATTGCTGGTCCTGTATGACATTGCAAGTGCCAGCCACAAGTGGACAGCAATATCTCTGCAGTCCTTTTCTAGGACACCACTGAAAGACAGTGAAGAAAAGAAATCTTCCATTGGGCAAAACTTCATGCAGTGCACTTGATTGTTTATTTTGCTTGGAAGAAGAAATGGCCGGAGTTATGAGTCTATACCATTTCATGGACTGTGGCCAATGGTTTAGCTGGTTGATCAAGGCCTTGGAGGGAACACGATTGGAAAATTAGTGGCAAGAAGGCCTATGGAAGGAACTATGTGGATAAACCTCTCAAAATGGGCAAATAACATGCAGATATTTATGTCCCATGTGAATATTCACCAAAAAGTGATTCATCAGAGAAGGATTCTAATAATCAAATGAATATAATGACCTGTTCTATAGATTTCAGGCAGTCTCTTTTTTTAGTTATTCCTGTAATTGTCCAATGGGCTCATGAACAAAGTAGCCATGGTGGCAACAATGGAGGTTATGGTCGGGCTCAACATCATGGACTCTCACTTAACAAAGCCCCCTGGCTAGAGCCACTGCTGAGTGCCCAATCTACCAACATTATGACCAACACTGATCCCCCCAACATGGCACCATTCCCCAGGGTGGTCAGTGAGCTACTTGATAGAAGTTTGATTACATTGGACCACTTCCACCATAGAAGTGGCAGTACTCTTCTTTTACTGGAATAGAAGCATGCTCTAGATACGAATTTGTGGTCCCTGCCTGTGATGCTTCTCTCAAAATGACCATCTTTGGACTTTCAGAATGCCTTATCTTGATATTCCACACAGCATTGTTTCTAATCAAGAAATTCATTTCCTGATAGTATGGCAGTGGACTCAGGCTCATGAAATTCACTGTTCTTACCATCTTCCGCATCAACCTGAAGAAGCTAGTGTGATGATACAATTGTAGAATGGTCTTTTGAGGACTCTGCTATGATGAAGACTAGGTGGCAGTACTTTGTAGAACTGAGGCCATTTCTCTTCAGATGAGGTGCATATTTTGAATCAGCATCCAACATATGGTGCTGTTTGTCTCTTTTCCAGTATTCATGGGTTGGAGAATTAAGGTATAGTATAGAAGAGGGAGCATCTCCTCTCAGTATTACTTCTAGTGATACACTAGCAAAAGTTTTTCTTCTTGTTCCTGTAACCCTCAGCTTTGCTGGAAGAGTGTTTCTAGTTTCTAATGGGAGAATTCTTCCATCAGGGAACACAACAATAATTCCACTGAACTGGAAGTAGAGACTGTCACCTGGCCACTTTGGGTTCCGAGTGTCTCTGAATCAACAAGCAAAGAAGGGGTTATTGTTGGGGACAAATTGTCCTTACTACCAAAGGGAAGTTGGGTTGTTATTATTCAATGGGAATATCGAGGAGTATATCTGGATTATAGAAGATACTTTAGGGTCTCTCTTAGTTTTCCTATGTTCTATAATTAAGGTCAATGAAAAATCACAACCCACCTCAGGAGTACTAATAATAACCAGAACTTTCAGCAATGAAGACTTGGGTCACCATGCCAGAGAAAGAACTATGACAAGTTGACGTTGTCTGCCTCAGCAAAAAGGTAGTTATAAATACCAGCTGCAACTACATTTCATCATGAGGACAGTAATAGTTATGAGTATTTTTCCTTATTTTGATATAAACTATTTTTGTATACAAATTAACCAAATATTTTTGTTTTCTTCCTTCTTTTATCTACTTATCAATAAACATAATATGTTTTAATAATGGATAAGTTTATATCTCAATGTTTAAGTTACAGCATTTCAAAAGAGAAGGGTTACCATCACCCAAGAACTTAACATTCTTTTTGGGGGAAAGGGTTAGCATGGTTTGAATTGTATGCAGGATAGTTGTATCATGTTAAGAGGAAGTCTGTCTTTATCTTTGTCTTTATTTGGAGATTAAGTATGGCTAAGGAGATGTGTTCTGTGGGTGCCAATTTGACAAAAGGAGGACAGTGATGGTTTTTTGATGTGATGTCTTGGCTAATCTATAGTCCTCAGTTATTAAATTAAGCATTAATTCTGCTTACTGCTGTAAAGGAGTTTTGCAGATGTAAGTCAATTAATCAGTTGACTTTAAGTAAAGGAGATTATCCCAGGTGAGCCTGAATAATCAGTTGAAAGATCTTAAAAAGCAGAGCTATTTGACATAGTGTAAATCTTGTAATAACCTATAATGAAAAAGAATCTGAAAAAATAATATATATGTGTGTGTGTGTGTGTGTGTGTATATATATAT
>NW_020172827.1:1091265-1109891 GCF_003031525.2 Neophocaena asiaeorientalis asiaeorientalis
GTAAATCAATAACACTTCAATAAAAATTAATTAATTTTAAAAAAGCAGTGCTGAAGCTTTCCCAAATGAGAGAATGAATTCTCACTATAGAGAACAATTTGAGGGAGGATCTTCAGATGGCAGAGGAGTAAGACGTGGAGATCACCTTCCTCCCCACAAATACATCAGAAATACATCTACGCGTGGAACAGCTCCTACAGAACACCTACTGAACACTGGCAGAAGACCTCAGACTTCCCAAAAGGCAAGAAACTCCCCACGTACCTGGGTAGGGTAAAAGAAAAAAGAAAAAACAGAGACAAAAAAATAGGGACAAGACCTGCACCTCTGGGAGGGAGTGTGAAGGAATAAAAGTTTCCACACACTAGGAAGCCCCTTCACAGGCAGAGACAGGGGTTGGCAGCAGGGAAGCTTTGGAGCCACGGAGGAGAGCATAGCAATAGGGGTGCAGAGGGCAAAGTGGAGAGATTCCTGCACGGAGGATCAGTGACGACCAGTACTCATCAGCTTGAGAGGCTTGTCTGCTCACCCACTGGGGTGGGTGGGGGTTGGGAGCTGAGGCTCGGGCTTTGGAGATCAGATCCCAGGGAGAGGACTGGGGTTGGCTGCGTGAACACAGCCTGAAGGGAGCTAGTGCGCCACAGCTAGCCGGGAGGGATTCCAGGAAAAACTCTGGACCTGCCTAAGAGGCAAGAGACCATTGTTTCGAGGGGTGCGCAGAGAGGGGATTCTTTCCCTGTCTGCCCACAGAAGATGCGCATGAGCTACGGCTATCAGCTGGGACACCAGAGACTGGAATGAAACACTAACACTGCTGCTGCAGCCAACAAGAATCCTGTGTGCAAGCACAGGTCATTATCCACATGCACCCCCCTACCTGCCCCCGTCGGGAGCCTGTGCAGCCCACCACCACTGCCAGGATCCTGTGATCCAGGGACAACTTCCCCGGGAGAACACACGGCATGCCTCAGGCTGTTGTAACATCACACTGGCCTCATGCTACTTCAGGCTTGCCCTGCATTCCAATTATAACTACTGTACCCCTCCCTCCCCCTGGCATGAGTGAGCCAGAGCCCACTAATCAGCCTCTGCTTTAACCCCCTCCTGTCTGGACAGAAACAGAAGCCTGAGGGCAACCTACAAACAGAGGTGGAACCAAAACAAAAGCTGAACCCCAGGAGCTGTGCGAACAAAGAAGAGAAAGGGAAATTTCTCCGTGCAGCCTCAGGAGCAGAAAATAAATCCCCACAATCAACTTGAGGTACCCTGCATCTGTGGACTACCTGAACAGAAAATGAATCAACCCAAAATTGAGGAAGTGGATTTGGGAGCAACGGTAGACTTGGGGTTTTTTGTTTGCCACTGATTGTTTCTGATTTTTATGGTAATCTTAGTAAAGTTTATAGCATTGGTTATCATTGGTGGATTTGTTTATTGGTTTGGTTGCTCTCTTTTTCTAATTAATTTTTTATTTTTTAATTTTAATAATTTAAATATTTTTATTTTAATAGTTTTTTTATTTCTTTTTTTCTCCCTTTTCTTCTGAGCTGTGTGGCTAACAGTCACACAGATAAGTGACCTGGAATACAAAATAGTGGAAATTATTACCACAGAGCAGAATAAAGAAAAAAGAATGAAAAGAATTGAGGACAGTCTCAGAGACCTCTGGTACAACATTAAATGCAATAACATTCAAATTATAGGCATCCCAGAAGAAGAAGAGGAAAAGAAAGGGTCTGAGAAAATATTTGAAGAGATTATAATTGAAAACTTTGCTAACATGGGAAGCGAAATAGTAAATCAAATCCAGGAAGTGCAGAGAGTCCCATACAGGATAAATCCAAGGAGAAACATGCCAAGACACATATTAATCAAACTATCAAAAATTAAATACCAATAAAAAATATTAAAAGTAGCAAGGGAAAACCAACAAATAGCACACAATGGAATCCCCATAAGGTTAACAGCTGATCTTTCAGCAGAAACTCTACAAGGCAGAAGGGACTGGCATGACATATTTAAAGGAATGAAAGGGAAAAACCTACAAAGAAGATTACTCTACCCAGCAAGGATCTCATTCAGATTTGATGGGGAAATTAAAACATTTACAGACAAGCAAAACTTAAGAGAATTCAGCACCAGCAAACCAGCTTTACAACAAGAGCTAAAGGAGCTTCCCTAGGCAGGAAACACAAGAGAATGAAAAGACCTACAGAAACAAAGGCAAAACTTTTGTTTTGAAACAAAAGAAAATCAGAGAGAAAGAAAATGGTAATAAAAATATAAATATCAATAATTACCTTAAATATAAATGGATTAAATGCTCCAACCAAATGACATAGACTGGCTGAATGGATACAAAAACAAGATCCATATATATGTTGTCAACAAGAGACCCACTTCAGACCTAGAGATACATACAGACTGAAAGTGAAGGGATGGAAAAAGATATTCCATGCAAAAGGAAATGAAAAGAAAGCTAGAGTAGCAATTCTCATATCAGACAAAAAAGACTTTAAAGATTATTACAAGAGAAAGAAGGACACTATATACTGATCAAGGGATCAATCCAAGAAGAAGATAAAACAATTGTAAATATTTATGCATCTAACATAGGAGTACCTAAATACATAAGGCAAATGCTAACAGCCATCAAAGGAGAAATTGACTGTAACACAATCATAGTAGGGGACTTTAACACCCCACTTTCACCAATGGACAGATCATCCAAAATGAAAATAAATAAGAAAACAAAAGCTTTAAATGACACATTAAACAAGATGGACTTAATTAATATTTATAGGACATTCCATCCAAAAACAACAGAATACACTTTCTTCTCAAGTACTCATGGAACATTCTACAGGGTAGATCATATCTTGGGTCACAAATCAAGCCTTGGTAAATTTAAAACTTTGAATTCATATAAAGTGTCTTTTCTGACCACAACACTATGAGACTAGATATCAATTAGATGAATAAAACTGTAAAAAAACACAAACACATGGAGGTTAAACAATACACTAATAAATAACCAAGAGATCACTGAAGAAACCAGAGGAAATCAAAAAAAGCCTAGAAACAAATGAGAATAAAAACATGACAACCCAAAACCTATGGGATTCATAAAAAGAATTCTAAGAGGAATGTTAATAGCAATACAATCCTACCTCAAGTAACAAGAAAAATCTCAAATAAATAACCTAAATTTACACCTGAAGCAATTAGAGAGAAGAAGAAGAAAAAAAAAAAAAAACCCAACATTAGCAGAAGGAAAGAAATCAGAAAGATCAGATCAGAAAGAAATGAAGGAAACAATAACAAAGATCAATAAAACTAAAACCTGGATCTTTGAGAAGATAAAAAAAAAAATGATAAACCATTAGCCAGACTCATCAAGAAAAAATGGGAGAAGACTCAAATCAACAGAATTAGAAATGAAAAAGGAGAAGTAAGAACTGACACTGCAGAAATACAAAGGATCATGAGGGATTACTACAAGCAACTCTATGCCAATAAAAGGGATAACCTGGAAAAAATGGACAAATTCTTAGAAAAGCACAACCTTCCAAGGCTGAACCAGAAAGAAATAGAAAATATAAACAGACTAATCACAAGCACTGAAATTAAAACTGTGATTGAAAGTCTTCCAACAAACAAAAGCCCAAGACCAGATGGCTTCACAGGCAAATTCTATCAAACATTTAGAGAAGAGCTAACACCTATCCTTCTCAAACTCTTACAAAATATAGCAGAGGGAGGAACACACCCAAACTCCTTCTACGAGGCCACCATCACCCTGATGCCCAAACCAGACAATGATGTCACAAAAAAAGAAAACTACAGGCCAATATCACTGATGAACATAGATGCAAAAATCCTCAACAAAATACTAGCAAACAGAATCCCACAGCACATTAAAAGCATCCTACACCACAATCAAGTGGGGTTTATCCTAAGGATGCAGGATTCTTCAATATATACAAATCAATCAATGTAATACACCAGATTAACAAATTAAAGGATAAAAACCATATAATAATCTCAATAGATGTAGAAAAAGCTTTTGACAAAATTCAACACCAATTTATTATAAAAACTCTCCAGAAAGCAGGCATAGAGGGAACTTACCTCAACATAATAAAGGCCATATATGACAAACCCACAGCCAACATCATTCTCAATGGTGAAAAACTGAAACCATTTCCTCTAAAATCAGGAAGAAGACAAGGATGCCCACTCTCAACACTATTATTCAACATAGTTTTGGAAGTCTTAGCCACAGCAATCAGAGAAGAAAAAGAAATAAAAAGAATCCAAATCGGAAAAGAAGAAGTAAAATTGTCATTTTTGCAGGAGACATGATAATATACATAGAGATTCCTAAAGTTGCTGCCAGAAAACTACTAGAGTTAATCAATGAATTTGGTAGAATATCAGGATACAAATGTAATGCACAGAAATCTCTTGCATTCCTATACACTAATGATGAAAAATCTAAAAGAGAAATTAGGGAAACACTTCCATTTATCATTGCAACAAAAAGAATAAAAAAACTATGAAAAAACCTATCCAAGGAGACAAAAGACCTGTATGCAGAAAACTATGAGACACTGATGAAAGAAATTAAAGATGATACAAACAGATGGAGAGATATACCCTGTTCTTGGATTGGAAGAATCAACATTTTGAAAATGACTATACTACCCAAAGGAATCTACAGATTCATTGCAATCCCTATCAAACTACCAATGGCATATCTCACAGAACTAGAACAAAAAATTTCTAATTTCCATGAAAATACAAAAGACCCTGAATAGCCAAAGCAATCTTGAGAAAGAAAAATGGAGCTGAAGAAATCAGGCTCCCTGACATCAGACTATACTACAAAGCTGTTGTATTCAAGACAGTATGGTAGTGGCACAAAAATTGAAATATAGATCAATGGAACAGGATAAAAAGCCCACAGATAAACCCTTGCACATATGGTCACCTTATCTTTGATAAAGGAGGCAAGAATATACAATGGAGAAATGACAGCCTCTTCAATAAGTGGTGCTGGGAAAACTGGACAGCTACATGTAAAAGAATGAAATTAGAACACTTCCTAACACCATACACAAAAACAAACTCAAAATGGATTGAAGACCTAATTATAAGGCCAGACACTATAGAACTCTTAGAGGAAAAGATAGGCAGAACAGTGTATGACATAAATCACAGCAGCATCCTTTTTGACCCACCTCTTAGAGAAATGGAAATAAAAACCAAAATAAACAAATGGAACATAATGAAACTTAAAAGATTTTAAACAGCAAATGAAACCATAACCAAGATGAAAAACCAACCCTCAGAATGGGAGAATATATTTGCAAACAAAGCAACTGCCAAAGGATTAAGCTCCAAAATATACAAGCAGCTCATGCAGCTCAATATCAAAGAAACAAACAACCCAATCCAAAAATGGGCAGAAGATAAATAGGCAATTCTCCAAAGAAAATATACAGATTGCCAACAAACACACGAAAGAGTGTTCAACCTCACTAATCATTAGAGAAATGCAAATCAAACCTACAATGAGATGTAACCTCACACCGGTCAAAATGGTCTTCATAAAAAAATCTACAAACAATAAATGCTGGAGAGGTTGTGGAGGAAAGGGGAACCTCTTGCACTGTTGGCAGGAATGTAAATTGATACAACCACTATGGAGAACAGTATGGAGGTTCCTTAAAAACTAAAAATAGAACTACCATATGACCCAGCAATCCCACTACTGGGCATATACCCTGAGAAAACCATAATTCAAAAAGAGTCAAGCACCACAATGTTCATTGCAGCTCTATTTACAATAGCCAGAACATGGAAGCAACCTAAATGCCCATCGACAGATGAATGGATAAAGAAGATGTGGCACATATATACAATGGAATATTACTCCGTCATAAAAAGAAATGAAATTGAGTTATTTGTAGTGAGGTGGATGGACCTAGAGTCTGTCATACAGAGTGAAGTAAGTCAGAAAGAGAAAAACAAATACCATATGCTAACACATATATATGGAATATAAAAGAAAAAAATTTTCGTGAAGAACCTAGGGGCAAGATGGGAATAAAGATGCACACCTACCAGAGAATGGACTTGAGGACATGGGGAGGGGGAAGGGTAAGCTGGGACAAAGTGAGAGAGTGGCATGGACATATATACACTACCAAATGTAAAATAGCTAGCTAGTGTGAAGCAGCCGCATAGCACAGGAAGATTGGCTCGGTGTTTTGTGACTACCTAGAGTGGTGGGATATGGAGGGTGGGAGGGAGGGAGATGTAAGAGGTAAGAGATATGGGGATATATGTATATGTATAGCTAATTTACTTTGTTATAAAGCAGAAACTAACACACCATTGTAAAGCAATTGTATCCCAATAAAGATGTTAAAAAATTAAAAACACTTTAAAAATTAAAAAAAATCTACAAACAAAAAATGCTAGAGAGGGTGTGGAGAAAAGGGAAACCTTTTGCACTGTTAGTGAGAATGTAGATTGATACAGCTTCTATGGAGAACAGTATGGAGGTTCCTTAAGAAACTAAAAATAGAACTACCATATCATCCAGCAATCCCACTACTGGGCATATAGCCTGAGAAAACCATAATTCAAAAAGTGTCATGTACCACAATGTTCACTGTCACACTATTTACAATAGCCAGGACATGGAAGCAACCTAAGTGTCCATTGAAAGACGAATGGATAACGAAGATGTGGCTCATATATAGACTTGAATATTACTCAGCCATAGAAAGAAATGAGACATTCACAGAAAGATAGACAAGATGAAAAGGCAGAGGGCTATGTACCAGATGAAGGAACAAGATAAAACCCCAGAAAAACAATTAAATGAAGTGGAGATAGGCAACCTTCCAGAAAAAGAATTCAGAATAATGATAGTGAAGATGATCCAGGACCTCGGGAAAAGAATGGAGGCAAAGATCAAGAAGTTGCTAGAAATGTTTAACAAAGACCTAGAAGGCTTACAGAACAAACAAACAGAGATGAACAATACAATGAGTGAAATGAAAAAGAAATGAAACTGAGTTATTTTTAGTGAGGTGGATGGATATAGAGTCTTTCATACATAGTGAACTAAGTCAAAAAGAGAAAAATAAATACCATATGCTAACACATATATATGGAAGCTAAAAAAAGAAAAAATGGTTCTGATTAACCTAGGGGCAGGGCAGAAGTAAAGAAGTAGCCATAGAGAATGGACTTGAGGACACGGGGAGGGGGAAAAGTAAGCTGGGACAAAGTAAGGCAGTGGCTTGGACATATATACACTACCAAATGTAAAATAGATAGCTAGTGGGAAGCAGCTGCATCGCATGGGGTGATCAACTCGGTGCTTGTGTCCACCTAGAGGGGTGGGATAGGGATGGTGGTAGGGAGACGCCAGAGGGAGGGGATATGAGGATAAATATATACATATAGCTGAATCACTTTGTTATACAGCAGAAACTAACACAACATTGTAAAGCAATTATACGCCAATAAAAGTGTGTAAAGAAAAAGAAAGAAAGACAACAAGTTGAGCCTTTGTCCATGGAGTTCTAACCTGCTTGAGTTATTCCCTTCCTAATAGTCTGCACTACAGACTTCAGATTTTCTTAACCAGTGTAGTGTTTAATTCTGTGTGTCAGTTTGATTGGCCATGGGGTTCCCAAATTAAACATTACTTCCTAGTGTGCCTGTAAAGTTGCTTCTGGATGAGATTATCATTTGAATCTGTCAACTCAGTAAAGTAGGCTGCCGTCCCCAGTGTGGGTGGGCAACATCCAATCCTTTGAAGCCCTGAATAGAACAAAAACTAGATGAAGGAAAAATTCACCCATTTTATTCCTGCCTCACTATTTGAGCTAGGACATCTCATCTCACCTTCTCTGCCCTGGGACTGGGATTTACACCATCACCTCCCCTAGTTCTCCAGCCTTTGGATTCAGATTGAGTTACACTACAGAAGTTTTCCTGGGTTTCCAGCTTACAGACAGCAGATTGTAGGACTTCTCATCCTCCTTATGAACAATGTCTTCATAATAAATCAATCTCTCTCCTCTTTCCTCCTTGCCCTGTCTCTGTATTTCTGTTTCTCTGTTTCTCTCCCTTTTTCTCTCTCTCTCTCCTTTATAACAGCCTTTTTCTCTCCTTTATAACAGGCTTATTCTAGTCTCACTAAAATGAGATGTGGTATACTCTATTTGATTCCAGCCTCTGAATAGAGTCTCTGCATGAATCAAGAATTACCAAACACTTGAAAATTTAGTGGAACTTTTGGTAGAATAATTTTTTCTCTTAACTAGTATTGCCAGAAGCTTATTTTATTACTTATTTGCTTCTCTATTATATATATTTTTTATTTCCTTGATTTCTGCACTTTATGGTGTCCTTTATTCTGCTGTTCTTTTCCTAATCCCTTAAATCAGAAACTTAGAACATTCACTTTTTGTCTTTGTTCCTTATTAGTAAGCATTGAAATTTATAAATTTAGTTTGAAGTGCCACTTTTATTTCATCCTACATTTATATACATAGTATTTTTACTATTATTTTTGTAATTTATTCTAATATGATTTCTTCTTTGACCCACAAGTTAATTAGAATGATTTTGTAATATCCCCAAATTGGAGTTTTTACTTTCTTTTTGCTACTAATTTCAAACTTAATTTCATTATTTTCAGAGAATGTGATACCTACAGCCAATTTTTTTACATTTGTCAAAATTTGCTTTATGGTCTAATACCTATTTAACTACTGTATGCATTTTATAAATGTTTGAGAAGAATGTGGTTTTTTGCATTGTTACAGATGCCCATTAAATCAGGCCTGTTAATGTTATTATTTAAATCTTCAATAATTTTGGTAGCTTTTGTCTAATTTATATCATTTTTACTAAGACAAGTGTATTGAAAACTTCAGCTCTAGTAAATTAGTCAACTTCTCCCTATAGTTTTTTCTGAACTTTTTGATAAAATTTTGAGGTTATTTTATTAAAGGCATACAAGTTAGATATATGGTATTTTCTGAGTGATTTGAACCTCTTTTTACCATTATGCAGTGTCTATTTTTATCCTTAATAATGTTATTTGTCTTATTTTTGTCTGTTGATGTATACTTCCAGATTAATTTTTGGTTAGTATTCAACTGCCATATCTTTTAGCATTCCTTGACTACATTATTTTTTTTGTCCTCAGGTTTTAAATATGTATCTAGTGAAAATAATATATATAGACTTTTTATTAAATGAATATTGACACTCTGTCTTTAATGGGCAATTCTGACTATTTGTATATATTATGGTTATTAAAATATTTGGTTCTTTTTACAATTATTTTACCGTATTTTTCTCTTCATCACATTTGATTTTTTTCTCCCTTTTTGCCTGTTTTGAAGTGAACTTAATACTCTAAATAAAGCACCCCCTAAAAACAACTAAAGTGCTGAGCAACACACAACTAACATCTTTTATAAATGCATTACTGATTTGGTAATAAAGTAGAAAAAAGTCTTAGAGACCAAAAACTAAATGAAATCCAGAGAGGAAAGCAGAGAGCCAATCCTGGCTTCATAGTGAAGGAATCTGTCAAATTTGGATGAATTTCAATTTCCAGTTTCCAGCCCCATCTGAGTATCCACTCAAAATGAAATCTAAAAGGAACTTCAACCTCCACATCATATATAATAAAATTAAGATTCCAGTGTTTGATGCTCTGTGTAAGGGTAAACAAGAAACAAACCTACCAAGATTCTTAAGAAAATTGTCCACTGGTACATCAGCATTGAAAAAAGAGAAGAAAATAATACTCTAAATATTTGTAACTACAAGTTGGCCTTCATACAGATATGAGGCATCAATACCTACTACCTAAGTATTTTCAAAAGCCTCAATCTTAAAATTTAATTAAAAATTGTATGAGTTGATAATACCATAGGTGTTTGGTAGAAGATAATGAAAATTATTTCTGGAGGAATTTACTTTCTATGAAGTTTTCAAAGTATCGCTATGGATTAGCTTTATAGAAATATGAGCTCATAGTAACATGCACACACACGTGCACACACACCCCCACACACATATAGAATAACATGGCACCAAAAATAAACAGAAAAATTAAAAATTGTACCTTAAGAACTTCAGATATTAAAGTTATCAAACCTAGACTATAAAATAAGTATACTCAATTGTTTAAAAAATAAGTGATTGAATATATGTGTTAGAAATATGAGACTATAAAAATCTTCAAATAGATTGGAAAAGAACCAAACTGAATTTGAAAAACTGAATGGATACGTTTAAAAGTAGATGATATAGGTAAAGAAAAATTCATGAACTATCATACATTTGAAGAAAATATCCAGAATGCAGCAAGAAATACAAAGATATAGAATATATGAATAAAAGTTTAAGATCCATAGAAAAGAAAGTGAGAAGTTCAACACATGTCTAATTAAATTTCCAGATGAAAAGGAGAGAAAGAGTAAGCATAGTCATTTTCTAAGAAATGTCTGAATGTCTGAGAATTTTCCAAATGTTTCTGTTCAGAAAGCTGTTGTCAATCTAATCGTCATTCCTTAAAGGATACATCTTTTTCCTTTCTGACTCTTTTTATGATCTCTTTGTCTTTGGTGTTCTGTAGTTTTGAGTATGGTGTATGTACACATAAACTCAAAACTGGAAAATTCTGAAGCATTATTTTCATATTCCTTTTCTACATTTCCTCTAGTCTCTTCTTTTGGTCTCAGAATAGATGTATATTAAATTTATTGATTCAATTTTTACATATTTTGAGATATTTTTCTTAATTTCTATGTATATTTTTCCTGTACTTTTCTAGTTCATTCTATTCAGCCAGTTAGAATCCTTGTTTAAACCATCTACTAATATTAATTTAACAATTATCTTCTTATTTCTAAAAATGACTATATTTAAATTTTTGTTTCTATACTCTTGTTTCCTGCTTTTCTAAATTTCTTCTTTATTTCTTTAAACATTTCACACATTGTATTAATTAATAAGTGCCTGATAATTTAACTCTCAAGTTTTAAAGGGTGTATATCTAGTGGGTTTTTTGTTGTTGTTGTCGTTGTTTTTTACTGAGTGTTACTCATGATATCTTTTTTTATATATGTTAAAGAATTTTATTATGTGCTTGCATGTTACTGACTGCAGTCTCGGAAAATTCTGAGGGTATAAGGTGGAGATACTTTCCTCTAACAGAGAGGAATTGCATTTTCTTTTTCTGGCAGTAGAGAACTTACTAACCTGGAAACAATTTTAGAACCAGGTTCAATTCCCTCATCTTGAGGTGGGTCCAAGACTTAGCTTCCCTATTCCAGTGACTGCAGGGCAATCCTAGCTTTTGTTCTTGCTTACTCTTCATGGCTACTCTCCGTAGTTTCAGCTCCCTGTGTTTCAAAACTGTGGTTATTTGGCCCTTAGGAGTTCCCTTTATTTGTGCTAGCATTGAAAAATGTATCAAAAGTAGTTTTGCTGTAATATATTTAGGTATAGTTATGGATGTAGTTGGAGGGCCCTTCAGTGCATCATAGCAAATTATCTGTAATTTTTCTGGCCCCCTTATCAGAAATGGTAATGTTTCATTTCCCAAACAGCAATAATCTGAGAACTAATGCCATGTGGCCACAAGAAGTCCAGTCCTTATCATGTCTTTCCCCAGCTATCTCTGGACAAATGTGAGGAACATTTTCATGTTAAACAGACCCAGCTTAGTTTTCATTCATAACCTTGTAGGACAGACTGTTAATGACCCTCTCTGCTCAGCTCCCATAATCACCTCTTGCCACTGCATAAAGAGTTGCTGTTTCTCTTCACATTCTAGTTTACTTTAAATGAGAATATATTCCTGCTCCCTAATCACCAAAGCACTACGAAGGCCAATTTTATCAAAAGTCAAAACTTGACCAATAGCCTGGGGCAAAAGAGAAGAATTAAAGTTTTGGGGGAAAAAAGCAATAAAACAAAAAAACTTCATCTTGAATATGACTATTTGCATATATGGTCTCCTTCAAGGAAGTCCATTCCTGATACCCAACAGAAGGAAATAAATCTGTTTCCTTCTTATTCCAAGTTTAAGGCCAGGCTTTCCAACAGTATATTTTCAGAGATGCTGTCCACAGAGAAAATAATTGTCCATGTTCCCATGAGAATGCTTTAGGTTTTCATAGCCTGGATCCTTGAAATTCTGGAGTAGTATCAAAAAGTCACCTTTGCACATCGAAAATGTATAATATTTCCCCAAAATGCAAGAGGATAATTTACCTTAAAAGAAAAAGTCAAATATCTTCTCTATAGAATGAAAGAATTGCCACCAGCTTTGGAATATAAATTTATGGCGTTCTAGCCATAATGGTTTCAAAGAAGTATTGAGTTCCATTACTAACTAGACCACCCCCTTTTCTTGCTACCATGTTGGTACCTCCCAAACAAAACATTTTGTAAGCTCTTCAAAGGCAAGAATCTTGTCTTTTTGTTCCTGGTACCAAACAAAATGCCAGGTACATGGTCATGCTCAATAACTGGAGTGCATCAATCAGTGAATGACCATGTAAATTCATTTTCCACTAAATATTTGGAAAAGTTCAGTAGGGGAAACTGTATTTCATTTTTATGAAATGTCTTGCAAAAGGAGAGAGAGAGAGAGAGGAGAGAACGAGGGATGAGAGAGAGACAATATACATGTTTGTCTTTCTTATGTGAACAACATAAGATTGTTGCAGATTTGAATATTGATGAAGTGGAACCAAAGATCCACTGTGTGCACTGAACTGGAGTGAGACAGAAAAATACAGCAGACTTGTGACCAAACAGGAAATGCCCTAGTCTGTTGATGTACCATACTCTGAGCCCAACGAGTAAGCAGCATAAACTGACATGAATGAATTTGGTTAAACATGAAACAGCCATCAAAGATGTGTCTCTTCCTGCTTGGTGGCTGCCGGATTTCAGAGGCGTCCAGCAACAAGGGATAGGGGAATCTGCATAAAATATTCTGAGCATGGGTAACTGGTTCCAGGCTAGATAAACAATTTAACAAACATCCAGGAAGAATGTCTCTAACCTTCATAAAACTGAAAGGACAGGCAAGAAATGAGATGGACGACACTGTCATGGAAATTACAGTCTCAGCAATTTGGAGACATTTCATTCTGCAGAGGAACTGGCACACTGGAGGAGGGATAAACAGGAAGTTTGAAATCTGTCTGAAATGGCATGGCATATTTTTCTTGGGGCATGGTATTAAATGAGACTAAAGATCTCTCCAGAAAATCATGTCACTTAAAGTTCAACTCATCTTTTGAGCAGCTTAAAAGATTGACAGGAGTTATTTAAGCAATTGCTAAACATGGGTTCCTAAAAATCATGGGACTAAATAGAGTCTTGGGAACTAAATTGCTCTGAAGAGAAGAAACATGGGTTTACCAGTAAACTGGAAAATAAATAAATCATGAAATAGTCCATCTATGTGTGTAGTCCTCTTGTGCTTAGAGCATTATTCTAGGCACTCTAATAGGAAGACAGGCTGAGCAGATTACTCATACCTTTGAAGAGTCTAGTTAGGGAGAAAGGATACACATGTGTATGCCTGAGTCATAAACGTAGACATATTTCTCTCCAGCTGAATACACAGAGTTCAGGAGTGATCAGAATACATAGGTATTACTTGAGGAAATCTTCTTAAAAGAAGTAAGTTTTACACTATGATTTAAAGGGGGTATTTGAAAAGTGTATTAAACAATTGATATTCAAATCTTGAGATACAAATTATTTGTATATATGTGTACATGTGTACTTGTGTGTGTGTGTGTATATATATATTTTTTTTTTTAGCTTTCTATTCAAAGGCAATTTTTTTCATTATAGAATCACACATTATTTACACCTTAGAAATTAGTTGCAGCATTTCCTGAAGTGTCCAGTGAAATTCTGTTAATAGGTCATCAATGGAAGAATAAAAAAGAACTAAGATTGTGGTTTTGGAAACTATTTTATTATTTTTCCTTCTTGGACTCTAAAGCACATTGATTTATTAAAGGTTTTGAGAAATCTTCCAGTGAAGAAAACTATTTAATTTATTTAACCCAGCAATTTCTAATGTTACTTGACAGAGTGCTTTTTACCTTTTTTTAAAAAAAAATTTTTTTTTTAGGAAGTCTAACAAAATGTAAGGAAGCCAGTAAACAATTTTGGAATGACTGATCTAGTTCAGCTTCTCATCTTATGAGAAAAAGAAACGGAGCTAAGACACTTGCCCGTGATTAACAGCCCACTAATGCCTAAAGCTTAAGCAGGTTGTTTTCTGGATTGCCAGTTCTACTCATCCTCTGCTTTGTAACTGTATTGAAATCTAACTGCACTGAGTTTAGTTTTTTTGTTAAAACTAATGACCTTAAGCCTGATGGTGAGGTTTTGATAAGAGATAAAAATTAAAAGAAAGAAAAAATTGGCTCAATATTATAAATTTTCTAAGTAAACTTGCTAGAAAACAGTGGCTCCTAAGACAGCTTTCCATCCTCAGAAGTCTTCAAGCAGAGATAATGACTTGTTGGGAGTGTTATAGAGGACATTGCTGAATGAGTTAGGTACTCATAAACTCAAAAGTGCTATTTTTGCTCTGAGAGTTTCTTATTCTATTCATGCCTTGATATGGCTAGGTTTACTACAATAGAACTTGAGCTTCAAGGAATCCAGGGTCCAAAACTACCAACCCACTTGACCAGACAGGTGCCAGGGAGAAAGACTTAGTTGCCCATATTTGAAGAAGACACAGCTTCCCAGCAGGGCATTATGTTCACAGAACCTGGCAGGAGACTGCAGGTATTCATTCAGGCATACAATTACATGAAGGCTAGACAGATGAACCCAGAGAGTCAAGCAGCAAGCAAATACTTGGCATCTGGAAATATCTCAGCAGGTGGTAGAATTACCAACACAGAGTTGAGAGTCACAGGCAGAACTGTGACTCCATTCATAATGTTACCTAGTGCCTTCTCTGTAACAGGAGGTCAGGTTCTGAGCTAGGTGGTTATTTATTTCTGGTTCTAGAATTGGGCAGATTGGGGAGAGGGGGTTGAGAAAGGTGGAATGAGATTGGCACAACCAGGTATACATTTACGAATAGGACATAAGGTTCTTATCAGATGAAGGAATAAGGTGGGAATATGGCAGGAGCTCAGTCACCACAACTGGACTGTGAAATATACATCAGAATAACAATAAGAGTGACATGATACTGAGTCCCTTTAACTGTTTACTCCAAGAAGTGTTTCTAAAAACCAGGGTGGGGCTGAGCCTAATGGGAGAAGTCAAATATCTTCAGCTGTGGGAAGAGGAAACCTACAAAAGCTGAGCTCAACAGCTGCTTCCCTCTCCAAAATGGTTCTCATCAAATAGAAAAAATAAAGGAAGCAAACCTTAATTACTTCAGCATCCTCCTGCCAACGATTTATGAGGCAGACACAGCAAGCTTAGAGAGTAGTTAGTTTATGTTCAAGTCTATGTGTTATGTTAAGCTGAGAGCTGATATTACTTATGTCAGTAGAGTGAAGGAAACTTATGCGGGAAGAGATGAGAAGTTAGCCAGAAGAAGTAAAGGAATATTTCTGTGGCCTATCATTACAGCATTGACTCGTTCGGGGAGCGGGGGAAATATTGCTTTATTTAAAACTTTAGAAGATGGTGGAGTAGAAGGACATACTCTCACTTACTCTTTCAAGAACACTGGAGTCACAATGAACGGCTGAACAATCACCAACAGGAAGACACTGGAATTCACCAAAAAAGATACCCTACATACAAAGACAAAGGAGAAGCCACAGTGAGATGGTAGGAGGGTTGCAATCACAATAAAATCAAATCCCATAAACACTGGTGGGTGACTCACAAACTGGAGAACACTTATACCACAGAAGTACACCCACTGGAGCAAAGGTTCTGAGACCCACGTCAGGCTTCCAAACCTGAGGGTCTGGAAAAGGGAGGAAGAATTCCTAGAGAATCAGACATTGAAGGCTAGTTTGATTTTATTGCAGGACTTTGACAGGACTGTGGAAACAGAGACTCCTCCACTCTTGGAGGGAACATACGAAGTAGTGTGGGCATCGGGAACCAGGGGAAGGAGCAGTGACCCCATAGGAGACAGAACCAGACCTATCTGCTAGTGATGGAGGGTCACCTGCAGAGGTGGGGGGTGGCTGTGCCTCACCATGAGGACAAGGACACAGGCAGCAGAAGTTCTGGGAAGTACTCCTTGGCATGAGCCATCCCAGAGTCTGTCATTAGCCCCACCAGAAAGCTGGGGTAGGCTCCAGTGTTGGGTTGCCTCAGGCCAAACAACCAACAGGGAGGGAACCCAGACCCAATCACCAGCAGACAAGTGGATTAAAGTTTTACTGAGCTCTGCCCACCAGAGCAACAGCCAGCTCTACCCACCACCAGTCCCTCCCATCAAGAAATTTCCACAAGCCTCTTAGATAGCCTCATCCACCAGAGGGCAGACAGCAGAAGCAAGAAGAATTACAATTCTGCAGCCTGTGGAACAAAAACCACATTCACAGAGATATAGACAAGATGAAAAGGCAGAGGGCTAAGTACTAGATGAAGGAACAAGATAAAATCCAGGAAAAACAACTAAATGAAGTGGAGATAGGCAAGCTTCCAGAAAAAGAATTCAGAATAATGCTAGTGAAGATGATCCAGGACCTTGGAAAAAGACTGTAGGCAAAGTTCAAGAAGATGCAAGAAATGTTTAACAAAGATCTAGAAGAACTAAAAAACAAACAGAGATGAACAATACAATAACTGAAATGAAAAATACACTAGAAATAATCAATAGCAGAATAACTGAGGCAGAAGAACGGACAAGTGACCTGGAAGACAGAATGGTGGAATTCACTGCTGCGGAACAGAAAAAAGAAAAAAGAATGAAAAGAAATGAAGACAGTCTAAGAGCCCTCTGAGACAACATTAAACACAACAACATTCACGTTGCAGTGGTCCCAGAAGAAGAGAGAAAGAAAGGACCCAAGAAAATATTTGAAGAGATTATAGTCGAAAACTTCCCTAACATGGGAAAGGAAATAACCACCCAAATCCAGGACATGCTGAGAGTACCATACAGGATAAACCCAAGGAGAAACATGCTGAGACCCATAGTAATCAAACTGGTAAAAATTAAAGACAAAGGAAAATTATTGAAAGCAGCAAGGGAAAAATGACAAATAACATACAAGGAAATTCCCATAAGGTTAACAACTGATTTCTCAGCAGAAACTCTACAACCCAGAAGGGAGTGGCATCATATACTTAAAGTGGTGAAAGAGAAGAAACTACAACCAAGATTACTCTACCCAGCAAAGATCTCATTCAGATTCAATGGGGAAATCAAAAGCTTTACTGACAAGCAAAAGCTAAGAGAATTCAGCACCACAAAACCAGCTCTACAACAAATGCTAAAGGAGCTTCTCTAAGTGGGAAACACAAGAGAAGAAAAGGACCTACAAAAACAAACCTAAAGCAATTAACAAAATGGTAATAGGAACATACATATCAGTAAGTACCTTAAATGTAAATAGATTAAATGCTCCAACCAGAAGACATAAGCTTGCTGCATGGATACAAAAACAAGACCCATACATACGCTGTCTACAAGAGATCCGCTTCAGACCTAGAGACACATACAGGCTGAAAGTGAGGGAATGGAAAAAGATATTCCATGCAAATGGAAATCAAAAGAAAGCTGGAGTAGCAATACTCATAGCAGATAAAATAGACTTTAAAATAAAGAAACTTATAAGAGACAAGGAAGGACACTACATAATTATCAAGGGATCAAACCAAGAAGAAGATGTAACAATTATAAATATATAAGCACGCAACGTAGGAGCATCTCAATACATAAGGCAACTGCTAACAGCTCTAAAAGAGGAAATTGACAGTAACACAATAATAGTGGGGGACTTTAACACCTCACTTACACCAATGGACAGATCATCCAAACAGAAAATTAATAAGGAAACACAGCTTTAAATGACATGATAGACCAGATAGATTTAATTGATATTGATAGGACATTCCATCCAAAAACAGCAGATTACACTTTCTTCTCAAGTGCACACGGAACATTCTCCAGGATAGATCACACCTTGGGTCACAAATCAAGCCTCAGTAAATTTAAGAAAATTGAAATCATATCAAGCATCTTTTCTGACCACAACACTATGAGATTAGAAATGAATTACAAGGGAAAAAACGTAAAAAACACAAACACTTGGAGGTTAAACAATATGTTACTAACTAACCAAGAGATCACTGAAGAAATCAATGAGGAAATCAAAAAATACCTACAGACAAATGGCAATGAATTCATGATGATGAAAACCTATGGGATGCAGCAAAAGCAGTTCTAAGACTGAAGTTTATAGCTGTACAAGCCTACCTCAAGAAACAAGAAATATCTCAAAAAACAATCTAAATTTATACCTAAAGGAACTGGAAGAACAAACAAAACCCAAAGTTAGCAGAAGGAAAGAAATCATAAAGATCAGAGCAGAAATAAATGA
>NW_020172827.1:1110243-1110861 GCF_003031525.2 Neophocaena asiaeorientalis asiaeorientalis
CAAGAGAAGAAAAGGACCTACAAAAACAAACCTAAAGCAATTAACAAAATGGTAATAGGAACATACATATCAGTAAGTACCTTAAATGTAAATAGATTAAATGCTCCAACCAGAAGACATAAGCTTGCTGCATGGATACAAAAACAAGACCCATACATACGCTGTCTACAAGAGATCCGCTTCAGACCTAGAGACACATACAGGCTGAAAGTGAGGGAATGGAAAAAGATATTCCATGCAAATGGAAATCAAAAGAAAGCTGGAGTAGCAATACTAATAGCAGATAAAATAGACTTTAAAATAAAGAAACTTATAAGAGACAAGGAAAGACACTACATAATTATCAAGGGATCAAACCAAGAAGAAGATGTAACAATTATAAATATATAAGCACGCAACGTAGGAGCATCTCAATACATAAGGCAACTGCTAACAGCTCTAAAAGAGGAAATTGACAGTAACACAATAATAGTGGGGGACTTTAACACCTCACTTACACCAATGGACAGATCATCCAAACAGAAAATTAATAAGGAAACACAGCTTTAAATGACATGATAGACCAGATAGAACTAGTTGATATTTATGGAACATTCCACCCAAAAGTGGCAGAATACA
>NW_020172827.1:1110911-1130738 GCF_003031525.2 Neophocaena asiaeorientalis asiaeorientalis
CTTGGGTCACAAATCAAGCCTCAGTAAATTTAAGAAAATTGAAATCATATCAAGCATCTTTTCTGACCACAACACTATGAGATTAGAAATGAATTACAAGGGAAAAAACGTAAAAAACACAAACACTTGGAGGTTAAACAATATGTTACTAACTAACCAAGAGATCACTGAAGAAATCAATGAGGAAATCAAAAAATACCTACAGACAAATGGCAATGAATTCATGATGATGAAAACCTATGGGATGCAGCAAAAGCAGTTCTAAGACTGAAGTTTATAGCTGTACAAGCCTACCTCAAGAAACAAGAAATATCTCAAAAAACAATCTAAATTTATACCTAAAGGAACTGGAAGAACAAACAAAACCCAAAGTTAGCAGAAGGAAAGAAATCATAAAGATCAGAGCAGAAATAAATGATATAGAAACAAAAAAAAAAAAAAAAAATAACAAAGATCAAAAAAACTAAAAGCTGGTTTTTTGAGAAGATAAACAAAGTTGATAAGCCATTAGCCAGACTCATCAAGAAAAAGAGGAAGATGACTCAAATCAATAAAATAAGAAATGAAAAAAGCGAAGTTACAACAGAAATACACCATAGAAATACACAGCATCCTAAGAGACTACTACAAACAACTCTATGCCAATAAAATGGACAACCTGGAAGAAATGGACAAATTCTTAGGTATAACCTTCCAAGACTGAACAAGGAAGAAATAGAAAATACGAACAGACCAATCACACGTAATGAAATTGAAACTGTGATTTAAAATCTTCCGACAAAAGTCCAGGACCAGATGGCTTCACAGATGAGTTCTATCAAACATTTAGAGAAGAGCTAACACCCGTCCTTCTCAAATTCTTCCAAAAAATTGCAGAGGAAGGAAAACTCCCAAACTCATTCTATGAGGCCACCATCACCCTGATACCAAAACCAGACAAAGATACTACACAAAAACAAAATTACAGACAAATATCACTCATGAATATAGATTAAAAAATCCTCAACTGAGTCATGGACATATACACACTAACAAACGTAGTAAGGTAGATAGCTAGGGGGAAGCAGCCGCAAGGCACAGGGATATTAGCTCGGGGCTTTGGGACAGCCTGGAGGGGTGGGATGGGGAGAGTGGGAGGGAGGGAGACGCAAGAGGGAAGACACATGGGAGCATATGTATATGTATAGCTGATTCACTTTGTTATAAAGCAGAAACTAACACACTATTGTAAAGCAATTATACCCCAATAAAGATGTTAAAAAGAAAAAAAAAAAAATCCTCAACAAAATACTAGCAAACAGAATCCAACAGCACATTAAAATGATCATGCACCATGAAAAAGTGGGACTTATCCCAGACATGCAAGGATTCTTCAATATAGGCAAATCAATCAATGTGATACACCATGTTAACAAATTGAAGAATAAAAACCATATGATCATCTCAGTGGATGTAGAAAAAGCTTTTGACAATATTAAAATTTTGATTTCCTCTTTGATTTCTTCAGTGATCTCTTGGTTATTTATTTATTAAAAACACCCATTTATGAAAATAACTCTCCAGAAAGTAAGCATGGAGGGAGCCTACTTCAACATAATAAATGCCATATATGACAAACCCACAGCAAACATCATTCTCAATGGTGAAAACCTGAAAGTGTTTCCTCTAAGATCAGGAACAAGACAAGGTTGTCCACTCTTATCACTATTATTCAACATAGTTTTGGAAGTCCTAGCCATGGCAATCAGAGAAGAAAAAGAAATAAAAGAAATCCAAATTGGAAAAGAAGAATTAAAACTGTCACTGTTTGCAGATGACATGATACTATACATAGAGAATCCTATAGATGCCACCAGAAAATTACTAGAGCTAATCAATGAATTTGGTAAAGTTTCAGGATGCAAAATTAATGCACAGAAATCTCTTGCATTCCTATACACTAGTGATGAAAAATCTGAAAGAGAAATTAAGGAAACACTCCCATTTACTATTGCAACTAAAAGAATAAAATACCTAGGTATAAACCTACCTAGGGAGACAAAAGAGCTGTATGTAGAAAACTATAAGACACTGATGAAAGAATTTATAGGTGATACCAACAGATGGAGAGATATACCATATTCTTTGTTTGGAAGAATCAATATTGTGAAAATGACTATAGTACCCAAAGCAATCTACAGATTCAGTGGAATCCCTATCAAATTACCAATGGCATTTTTTAGAGAACTGGAACAAAAAATCTTAAAATTTGTATGGAGAAACAAAAGACCCCAAATAGCCAAATCAGTCCTGAGGTAAAAAGAAACGGAGCTGGAGGAATCAGACTCCCTGACTTCAGACTACACTACAAAGCTACAGTAATCAATACAATATGGTACTGGCACAAAAACAGAAACATAGGTCAGTGGAACAAGAAAGAAAGCCCAGAGATAAACCCATGCACCTATGGTCAACTAATCTATGACAAAGGAAGCAAGGATATACAATGGAGAAAAGACAGTCTTTTCAATAAGTGGTGCTGGGAAAACTGGACAGCTACATGTAAAAGAATGAAATTAGAACATTCCCTAACACCATATACAAAAATAAACTCAAAATGGATTAGAGACCTAAATGTAAGACTGGACACTATAAAACTCTTAGAGGAAAACATAGGAAGAACACTCTTTGACAGAAATCACAGCAAGATCTTTTTAATCCACCTCTTAGAGTAATGGAAATAAAAACAAAAATAACCAAATGGGACCTAATGAAACTTAAAAACTTTTGCACAGCAAAGGAAAACATAAATAAGATGAAAAGAAAACCCTTAGAATGGGAGAAAATATTTGCAAATGAATCATTGGAAAAAGGATTAATCTCCAAAATATATAAATAGCTCATGCAGCTCAATATTAAAAAAACAAACAACACAATCCAAAAATGGGCAGAAGACCTAAATAGACATTTCTCCAAAGAAGACATACAGATGGTCAAGAAGCACATGAAAAGCTGCTCAACATCACTAATTATTAGAGAAATGCAAATCAAAACTACAATGAGGTATCACCTCATGCCAGTTAGAATGGGCATCATCAGAAGATCTACAAACAATGAATGCTGGAGAGGGTGTGAAGAAAGGGGAACCCTCTTACACTGTTCGTGGGAATATAAATTGAAAGAGCCAATATGGAGAACAATATGGAGGTTCCTTAAAAATCTAAAAATAGAATTACTCTATGACCTAGCAATCCCAGTACTGGGCATATACCCAGAGAAAACCATAATTCAAAAAAACACATGCACCCCAATGTTCATTGCAGCACTATTTACAATAGCCAGGTCATGGAAGCAACCAAAATGCCCATTGACAGACAAATGGATAAAGAAGATGTGGTACATATATACAATGGAATATTACTTAGCCATAAAAAGGAACGAAATTTGGTGATATCTAGAGACGTGGATGCATCTAGAGACTGTCATACAGAATGAAGTAAGTCAGAAAGAGAAACAATAAAAAAATTTTAAATTAAATAAAATAAACTTTAGGAATCAGACAGACCTAGAATATCTTGTTGTAATTTAGAGAGAATATACTGGTTAAGGACATGAATTCTGGAGTCAGTCCTGTTTCACATCCCAGCCCCATCATTTACCAGCTTATGGCTTTAGGCAATTCCCTAACCTCTTTGTAATTTAAATTTCTCATATAAAAAATTGAAGATAACAAAAGCAAGTATTAATAAAGTTGTGTGATATATATGTTTATATGTATGTGCCTATATATCCAACAAACTAAAATTCACAATATCTGGGAACACTAGAGAAACTCTTCCAGAAAACTGAAAAGAAGAGAATATGTCTCCAACTCATTTTATAGGACGAGCATTACCCTGATACTGAAACAAGACAAAGTCATTACAAGATAGAAAAACTATAGACCAATATCGCTCATAGATGCAGAAATTTTAAATAAAATATTAGCAAATCAAAGCCCAAAATATAGAGACAATACATCATAACCAGAGGGAGTTTATCCTAAGAATGCAAAGGAATATTCAAAAACAAAATAATGTAATTCATCATATTCACACACTTAAAAAGAATAATGAAATTATCATCTCAATAAACACATAAAAAGCATTTGACAAAATCCATCATCTACTCCTGATAAAATTTCTCAGCAGACTAGGGATAAAAGTGAACTCATTCAACCTGATAAAGACCTTTACAAAAAACTTACAGCTAACATCATAATTAATGTTGAAAGATTGAATGTTTTCACCCTAAAAATCAGGTCAAAGATAAGGATACCTATCTCACCATGTCTATGCAACATATAGGTTCTACTAAGTACAATGAGGAAAACAAAAATAACTAACTAAATAAATAAAAGCATCAATATCAAAAAGAAAGAATTCTTTACTTTCAAGCAACATGACCAAGAGACTCTACAAAAAAGCTGCTAGAACTAATAAATGAGATAGGCAAATCGCATTTTTATGTTCAACATACAAAAATCACTTGTATTTATAAATACTAACAATGAATAATCAGAAAAACTTAAAAACTAATAAAAATGGGCAAAATGTTTGAAGGACACTTTGCCAGAAAAGACATGGATAGCAACTAAAGCCCATTAAGATCCCCATAAACATTGTCAACTGATCTTTGACAAAGGAGCAAAGGCAGAACAATGGACCAAAGATAGTCTTTTCAGCAAATGGTGATAGAACAACTGGACATCCACTGCAGGGAAAAAAAAAGAATCTAGACACAGGCCTTACACTCTTTACAAAACTAACTCTAAAAAATTGCAAATCTAAATGTAAAATGCAAAAGTTTAAAACTCCCAGAAAGCAAACAGGAGAAAACCTAAATGATCTTGGGTATGGTGATGACTTTTTATTTTTTTAAAAATAAATTTATTTATTTTTGGCTGTGTTGGGTCTTCATTGCTGCACATGGGCTTTCTCCAGTTGCTGTGAGTGGGGGCTACTCTTCACTGTGGTGCACGGATTTCTCATTGCGGTGGCCTCTCTTGTTGCAGAGCACGGGCTCTAGGCAGCAGGCTCTAGAGTGCAGGCTCAGTAGTTGTGGCGCACGGCCCTAGTTGCTCTGTGGCATGTGGGATCCTCATGGACCAGGGATCAAACCCTTGTCCCCTGCATTGGCAGGAAGATTCTTAACCACTGTTCCACCAGGAAAGTCCCGATGAAGACTTTTTAGATACAACACCAAAGGCAAGATCCATTAAAGAAAGAAAGGATAAGCTGGACTTCATTAAAATTAAAACGTTTTGCTCTGTGAAAGACAATGTCAAGAAAATGAGAAGACAAGACACAGACTGGGAGAAAATATTTGAAAAAGACACATCTTATAAGGGACTGCTATCTAAAACATGCCAAATTTTCTGAAAACTCAACAATAAGAAAACAAACAACCTGATTAAAACATGGACCAAAGATCTTAACAGACACCTCACCAAAGATACTTAGATGGCAAATAAGCAAATGAAAAGATGCCCCATGTCGTATGACATTAGGGAAATGCAAATTAAAACAACAATGCTACTACACGCCCATTAGAATGGCCAAAATCTGGAATGCTGACCACACCAAATGCTGGCAGTATTGTAGACCTACAGGAATACTCATTCATTGCTGGTAGGAATGCAAAATGCTATATCAACTTTGGAGAGCAGTATGGCAGTTGCTTCAAAAATTAAATACACTGTTACCATACAATCTAACAATCGAGCTCCTTGGTATTTACCCAAAGGAGATGAAAACTAATGTCCACAAAAAAACCTGCAACTGAGTGTTTATAGCAACTTTACTCATAATTTCCAAAATCTAGAATTTGACATTGCACCAAATTTCATTCACCTTTAGTAGGTGAATGAAAAAATAAAGTGTGGTACATCCAGACAATGGTATATTATTCAGCAAAAACAAAACAAAACTATCAAGTAATGAAAAGCTATGGATAGAGGAACTTTAAGTGCATATTACTAAGTGAAAGAAGCCT
The DNA here is from genome assembly GCF_003031525.2 of Neophocaena asiaeorientalis asiaeorientalis. Lineage (NCBI taxonomy): Eukaryota > Metazoa > Chordata > Mammalia > Artiodactyla > Phocoenidae > Neophocaena > Neophocaena asiaeorientalis. The sequence goes on from NW_020172827.1 coordinate 1,116,924, forward strand.
ATCTGAAAAGGCTACATACTGTATGACTCCAACTATGTGACATTCTGGAAAAGGCAAAACTCTGGAGACAGTAAAAAGATTGGTAGTTGCCAAGGATTGGGGATGGTGGAGGGAAGTATGAACAGGTAGAGCACAGAGGATTTTTAGGGCAGTAAAAATACTCTTTGTGATACCATAATGATATATACACGTCCTTACACATTTGTCTAAACCCATAGAATGTACAACACAAGGAGTGAACTATGTAAACTATGGACTTGAGTGATAATGATGGGTGATGATGATAATGTAGGTTCATCAACTGTAAAATATGGACCACTGTGGTAGGGGATCTGAATAATAAGGGAGGCTATGCATGATTCAGGGCAGAGAGTATTTGGGAAATATCTATCTTTCCCCTCAATTTTGCTGTGAATATAAAACTGCTCTAAAAAATAAAGTCTGTTAAAATTAAAATTTAAAGTAAAAACACTTGTCAATAATAGTGTTGACAAAGAAGTAGAAGAACTAGAACTCTCATGCACCGCTGATGAGAATCTAAAATTGCACAGCCACAGCTTTGGAACATAGTTTGGCAGTTTAAAAAAAAATTGTAAATATAGTTAAGCAAATATCTACCAAATGATCTAGCCATTCCACTCTTGGGTATTTGCCAGAGAGAAAATAAAGCATATGTCCGTAAAGATTTTACACTGTGTTCATAGCAATGTTTATTTTTAAAAGCCCAAAACTAGAAACAACATAAATGTATCAGTAGGTAAATGAATAAATTGTGGTATAACCAAATAACAGAATGTGACCCAGCAATAGAAAGAAATAAATTATTGATACACGCAGCAACATAGATGAATCTCAAAATAAACATAATGAGTGAAAACAGCCAGAAAAAAGAGAATATACTGTATGATTTCCTTCATATAAAATTCTATAAAGTGTGAGATAATCTATAGTGAAAGAAAGCAGATCAGTGGTTACCTGAGGAAGGAAAGGGGTTAAGAAGGGATGGGAGGAAGGGACTTCTAAGACGCAAGAGGAATGTTTTGTGATGAATGGATATGTCCTTTCATAAAACTGTGGTAACAAGTTCATGACTGTGTACATACATCAAAACTTATCAAACTGTACACTTTAAATATGTGCAGTTTATTATATGTTCATTATGCCCTAGTAAAGTTGTTTTAAAAAAAAATAGCCTCTTTGGTGGGGCTAATGGTGGACTCTGGGAGGGCTCATGCCAAGAAGACAACTTAAGAAAGAAAAGATTTTGGAGAGTTCAAATCAACAGAGCTCTGTGATTAGATCTGGTGACAAATGGAGAAGAATGAAGAATAAAGGATGCATCTGAGATCTGGATTGAGCACAGTGTGGGGTAATGCCATTCACTGACAGAACTGAGAGATGCTAAGTATAAAAATTAGCCATAAACCTGCTCATCCACCTATGCTTTCCATCTTAAAGGCAACAAGATCCATTCAGAGACTCAAAATGAAACATCTAGGGTTTATTCTCAAAATTTTACCCTTCTCTCTAAATTTAATCAGTCAGAATGAAGACATTGTGGAGTGGATACATAAATAAGTTAGCACTCAGATCAATGAATTAATATGCCAAAGGATATACCAGGGTTTTAAAAACATAATCTATTCATAAAATTAAAAGAATTTAATTCATTTGTTTTACCTTCATATGTAAAGAGTCACTTAGAATCTACATACTCTCAAAGAACTTTAATATTATAATGTTTTATTTTATCATTTTTCAACCTAAAAGTATGTTTGAAAATACTAAGAAATTGTGGCAATAATAACATAGCCACATGAAAATTTCCCAGCTGGAGAGCTCTCTGATTTCCTGATATTTTTTAAATTTTCTTTGGACCAAAGAAAACAAAGGGAAGATCAAGCAACCCTGAGGCTCTGGCTTTAAGAACAAGTTACAAGTGCCCACCATGTTCTCAGTAGAGAGAGTAAATTCCACATCCCTGAATTTTCAAAAGGCAATATTACATTTTACCTATTAGCAACAAATTTATCAATAAAAGTACAGCAAAAATTAATTTCTCCAACCCCACATGCTCTGGATTAAAATTAAAATTTTGAAGATTTATATGGGTTTGTTTTCTCATTTCCCAGAACAATTATTAAAAACCTGCCTTTGGAGAAAGATTTTACACGTGAACATTTCCTATAAGCTGCAGCCCTCTTCTTGCCTTATCTTGTATTTTTGTGCATCCACTCAGCAGTGAAAATGATTGTCTCCAGGTTCCATCTGAGGAAAATGAAATCATTGGAACAGAACATGTTGCAGGGATCATCTGTCTGTTTATCCAACCAAGAGTTTATGTGTTACCTGTCATTGGGTTGCCACTTCAACAGAGCTCTGGGCTGGACTGTAAAAGGGAAATGTAGACTCTCAGAGCTAGAAAGGGATGCAAAAGTTCCTCTAGTGAGTTCATTGACATTCATGAGAGCAAGTTTACAATTTTCACAGGTCCCTGAAGCCTTCCAGAGATTCCCTGAGATCCCTGGAATCAGAAGCCACTCATGATGCCCTTGGGGAGTTTTGGAGGCAAGCATGACAATTGCATCAATATTCCTTTGTCTGACAGAATCTTGTCCAAAACATTGGCCATGAACATGCTTTACTTACACTTTAATCTCAACTACTTTGGGGTCCTCTAATGTACACTACTTTATCTTTATTGCCTCTTTCTATAGAACTCTTACTATTCATCTTTGCTCTTCAGCTTCTCCATAGTATCTAAATTATTGATCCAGTGGTCCACAAGTTCCCCACTATCCACCTTTATACACAGACCTTCACACCACACTCCTAGTTCTTCAACTGCTGTGGCTGGTTCATCTTATCCATATGTGGCAACCTCTGAGTGATCCAACATAAGTGATGGCCTTATCATTGATAACAGATCTCTGTCCAAGACTTAATCCATTCTAGCTCCTCTCCTTTCCCCTGTCCTTGTTGAGTCACTACTTAATGATCTTTACTCTTTAGGAAAATATTTTTTACAGATAATGCTTACTTTTGTGATAGTATGAACTAATATGGCTTATTGAGACAATTTCTTTTCTAGAGAAGCATAGATACAGCTCATGATGCAAAAACCAAATGATCCTGACAATATCAATAGAGAAATGGCAAAGAAGCCATAAAAAGAAAGAAGCAATTGAAGAAGCATGTGATTATTTAGTGATTTGATATAGCACACTTTATTAATTACAACATATAACCACACATACAATTAAAAACCCCAATAACTTGTGAGATGTTTCTACTAAGTAAGAGTGTGGGCAGATAGCATGGAATAAAATCCTAGCCCTCTTCTTTACAGATGTTTGGTCTTAGACAATGTAACATTTCTTTCCAGCCTCAGACTCTTCACTTGTAAAATGAGAATAATAATACCATTTTCCTAGGGTTGTGATGAAAAATAATTAAGATAATCCAAAAAGCACACTTAGTATAGTGCCTAGGACATAGTTGTTACCATCTAAAGGATTATGGTTAAAAACCTCTAAGATAGCTGTTAGTTATCATTATTTATTAAAATTACTTTAATCCCATTTATCATTGCTTATTACCTATATTTACTATTATTATTATATTGCAGACTATTTCTAAGTGATCCTCAGATTTTTTTTTTCTAGATTATAAAACTCAAATTTCTTTGGCTTTTCCTCATAGGTCTTACATCTGTCTTATTAACATATTCTTTGGAGAAATAGTAATTATGTGATGTGACAGATGTGTTAGTTAACAATATGGTGGTAATCATATTGTGATATATAAGTGTGTCAAATCAACATGTTATATACCTTAAGCTTACACAATGTTATATGCCAATTATATCTCAATAAAGCTACAAAAACTAAAGAGGAAAAATGGAGATATAATTGACGTTTAGGTAACTAATAGTGAAAGAGGAGGACTGGGTGTGGTACCCCAAGGTTTTTTGAGGACAGTATCATCACAAAGCATTAAGTATGCATAAAGTTGAGTTTTTGTTAAAAAGTTGAGAATTAACTGACTTAGTCCCCTGGCTTCTGAGCTTCCAGTCAAAGAGAAACAACAGTGATATGTGTCTAAGGGAAATACACATTGACCTCATATTGAAAAGATATTAAATTTTATATGATTTATTTCTTTAGTTAGGTATTGAATATAGAGATATTAATTATGTAGTCACCTGCACTTTCATGTTTGCCTAAAATATTTTATATTGAATAAAATTTAAGTATTCAGAAATGGAGAAACAGACTTGAGAACAGTTCAACAAATTTATAACCTTTGCTTTTATAGACCCTGTAACTATGCTCAATTTATTTCATATTAAAATTTAATTATTGGTGTGTTAAAACTTGAGGGGGCTTTATACTTTCTTTAGCATAGAATGAGATGTATTTCATATTTATTCATTTTGTAGTCTGCTCTGAGTGTTTTCAGATATGCCTAATCTGAGAAATATATGTATAACTCTGCTTATATATTTTATCTTTCCATAAGTGTATTCCCTCTTATTAAATAGTCTGTAATTCCTATCATATTACAGCTTGCCTTAGTTGTACTGAATTTTAATACTCATTCTACTAACTAGCATGGGACCATTTGCATACCTAATGAACATGGTCATTCAAATTATTGATTGAACTATTAAATACCATTAAATGCAGAAATAATTATGATGGAAAATCAATTGGGTCATCCAAAACAGAATCGAAAGCCTAACTATGACATAATAGATTAGATCCACAATTTTTCCTTTATCTATAAAATCAACCATCAGATGACAGTAGAATTTAAGTAATACAGCAAAACTACTTTTTAAAAATCCAAGCAGTTCTCTGAGAAGTGACTCATAATAATCTCACTTAATATCCTCATTTTTAGATGAAGAAAGTGTGGCCCTGAGTACCTAATACGATTTCATTATATGATTTTAACTTTCTGTAGTGTTCAAAGACAAATATACTTAGGAAATATTTTGTATTACTTTCCCATTTTGCATTATCTATTTCATTTTAGATGGTAATTAAGTGGCTTGTGGATTATATTATCTTATTATTTTCCCAGGGATAAAAAGTAACAGGTCATAAATTTTCCATCTATCTTCCAATGATGTCAAAATATGGAAATAACAGCTATATAACATTTTAAATGATCTGTTAAGTATTCCAAAGGTTAACACATTACTCTTGTTATCTTTAGAAAGTTTTAATAATTTACCTATTGGTTATGTCATGCTGTGTGATAAGATAGTGCCACACTCTTTATAGCCTAAATAATCCAGTCATGAAAACAGTAATGAGGACCTCATGCTATGATTAGTATGACCTATGGTCACAGTAAATGAAAAGAATCAGTGTTGTAGCCTTTATCACAAACATAGCAAAGAGACTTTGTCTGCATTTGAATTCTTTCCTTCCCCATGAATAATTATATTTCATGAGATAATCACAAGTTTTTTAAAAAGATACAACAGATCCAGAGCAGGATGTTATCTTACACATATTATAAAACTAAGATGCCCTGAAAGACCCTTGAGAACAGTTCCAAACCTGGAATATTCAGCATTATTTTACTCAAATTAAGGTGTTCAGATTCTCAATCCCACAGTTAAACATGTTAAAACTACTACCGAAATTATAATTGAATAGTTGAAAAAATGAATTGATGAAATGAAGCAGTCCTGATAAATCTGAGTAACTGGCAAGACATTTTTTAGGCCTAAGAGGTCATTTTTGGATCCTTATTTACTCTAGAAAATTATATAATAAACCAAGTCCCCAAATAAACCAGGCAGCTGTCTAGCTGGATCTAACTGAATTACTCTGAGGTCATCCAGATCTTTCTAGGAAAGATAATTTTCATATTTAAAGAACTATATTTTGAAGAAATTATAAAATATTACTGAGAAGTATAAAAGAAGACTTGGGTAACTGTGGAGCTATGTGATGTTCCCGGATGGAAAGATAATATTGTAAAAACATCAATCTAGAAAAATTATTTTAAAAGTTTCTTGCAATTCTGATCAAAATGCCAATGGAGTTTTTAAGAGAAACTGAGAGGAAAAAACAAAATGATGTTAGAATTAATTCAGAATAATCCATAAGAAAGAATGGACATTTTTATAACAACTAGAGTTATCATGAATGGGAGAACTTATCCTGTGAGGTAGTAAAGCATATCACTGTTAATATACAGTTATTAAAGCCTTGGCACCAAAAATGCACCAAAATAGGCCAATAACAGCTCCTGATATATAGATAATCAACAAATAATAAATTAGCATTGTAAATCAATGAGAAAGAGTGATAGTCAATGAATGGTGTTGCAGAAATTTACTAGATATGTGTCAAAAAGAAAAATTGGATTTTTATCTTACCCAAAGTATATATGCAGGCCTATATCCGGAGTTTGAAAAAATCTTTATTTATTTATTTGGTTGCACTGGGTCTTATTTGCGGCAGGCAGGCTCCTTAGTTGTGGTATGCGTGTGGGATCTAGTTCCCTGACCAGGGATGAAACTCAGGTCCCATGCATTGGGAGTGTGGAGTCTTATCCACTGCACCACCAGGGAAGTCCTACAGATCCAGATTTTTGAAGGACTTCAGCTATCACAATTGTGAGTGTCCTCTTTAACAAGAAGAATACAATATTACAAATACAAAATTAGTCATGAAAGGGAATATTAATTTAGGATGAGAAAAATCACAACAAAATACAAACTTCAGAAAAGCTAATAGAGCCCTCAAATATGAAATCTGAAAAAAAATTAATTAAAAAATTGTCTGACACTTCTTCTTCTCCCTATATTTGTTCTGGCTGCATGCTCTTTGATTACTTTTTCATAAAAACAGCCATTTTATTTTTTATTATTGATAATTCAAAGAAATTTCTTCAGAGTCTCAACTCATTTTTGATAATGTCATGTAAGTGTTTAGGATTATTGTCAACTTTGGGAAAATCTCTATCAAGTTTCTTTCATATATGAGCTGTTAGATTTGGAAATTTTTCACAGATTCATTTCTGGGTTCCTACATTTCAAATCTTGGTGCTCCCCCACTAACCACACACTTTCAGTGGTAAGCACCAGAAAACATATTCATATTGGATTAGAAATTCTACCCATACATCTTAGTATCAAAACACCAGGAGGTTGGCACAAGTAGAAAAAATTGTTGGAAATCATTCCTCCACTAGCAGGGCTAGCTATACATGAAAGTGGTGGTGAACCATATAAAAATATCTCACAAACCCAGACTCTAGATATCCTGTTAGCTGGATCCCAACATGCCTGCAGCTACTACAATGCAATGTGTCATAAGGCAAAGTATAATAGAGGAAATGTACGATAGAGGGGAAGAGTGATAAAGGGAAATTGGAATAGAATGAAATTGTGGTCTTACATGAGTATTGTTCAAATATTTCACTTTTGCAAATTTTTCAAAAATGTAAAACCATGTGAACACAATTCTAAAGTGCTCTCTTGGCTTCATGGTAAATCTACCTCTGATTATCCTCACCTGCAATTTAGGAAACCGAAGCTGGGAAAGGAAAGCAACTTGTCCATAATCACATAGCTTGTAAACTGCTAGCTGAGCTTAGAAGTCAAGGTTGAATGATTCCAAAGATAGTACTCTAAAACAACAAGCTATATTTCTAATAAGAGAGAAAAAAATATATCCTTAATATATGAAAATGATAATTTGAATCAGTATGAGATCACCGTATTCCAATAGAAACATGGACAATTTACCAAACAGTAAAAAATGGTTAATTATCATTAAAAATTGCTCAACTTTAAAATAGATATATATTTTTTCACATTTGAAAACAATTTTAAGTGATAATATACAGCATTGATAAAATAAGATGGGCACATACATTGCTCCTGAGAATATGAATTTGTACGAGTTTCAGGAAATTAATTTGTTGATTTGATAATGTGTATCAATAGCTTTAAAAACGCTCATCACATCATGCAGTCATTCCACTTCCAGGAAAATAATCTGAAATAAATATAAAATTTTATACAGAAAGACATTGCACTATTTATAAAGGGGATATAGAAAAAATATAAAGGGAACAGTTAGGTGAATTATGGGATTATCATGTAGAAAATGAAATACAATGTGTGCCATTACATTATAGTTATGATATTTCCAAAATACACGGAAATGCTTATGGACTGCCAAGTGAAAGAAGGTCTTTTATGTATGATACACAACACAATCTCAACCACATAAAAGCACACATGCAAACACACAAGCACACACACACACATATATAGACATTAAGCAGAGATATAGAGCTACTTATACAGATATATACAGGAGCTATAATATCAGAAGTGACATTATACCATTTTAACTTAAATTGAAAATGCAATTTAAAAAATAATTGCTTTGTTTAATCTACAAAACAGAACATTCAGTACCTACTTCTCTACTTCTTGTTGGCAAGTTTCAGAATTGATGAGGGTGTGTCTATAATGAGGCTCTGAAAGCATAGATTGTTATCAAAGCATTCGATTTAGTGCAACTCAGAACGGGCGTCTGATAGCCTTCGGCTCCACGTTCACCTCCCGCACTGCCTTAAAGTCTGCACAGCTGTAGTTGTCTGCCTGGTGGTCTCCCAGAGGTGGCTGTGTTTCATTGTAAGACTGTGTTGGCGAAGCCCCTGGGCTCTTATGTGAGGAAAGACGCTATATAAATGCAAAATAGTCTATTTTATTCATGCTGTCATATAAATAGAGATCTACTTTATGTTAGCAGTTTTTCAAGGAAACTGGCTACTCTTAGTATCAGCCTCCTCATCCTCATTCTCAGGGCCGCCATAATCTATTAGGCAAAATTATTTTTCACCCCAGGACAACAGGTGCCTTCCTGGGTACAGAACAGTCATTAGAAATGTCACCTTGAGCCAATACTTGTCCACAAGGAGGACTAGATGGCTCAGGCAAGAGCTGCTTTAAGCTGAGTCTCGTTCTGGCTGGAGTCACAAACATCAAGCTGCAAGGACCCAGTGAGGCCACTCTTTTCTACTGGTCTCAGAAGTGGCCCCCTTTCACAGCATCTCCAACATGGGGACATAGGGATTAAGACAGGCTCTGCAGTCAGATTGACATGAGTTTAAATCCTGGTTGTGCTATTGAGAGCTCTGTGTCTTTGAGTCTCATTCTTCGTTTTTAAAATTAATGCATCCACCCATTAGAGGTGTCATACAGTGATTAAATGAGGCGCGAGAAAAAGTCATTGGACACAATGCCAGGCACATGGTAGCTCAATACATGTTATCTATAGAGTCAGTGGTGCTGCTTCCCTCATTCAGTACCAACCTGAGAAATGTGTTTAGCACACTATGCTATGGGCAGGGAGTGGAGGATAGCTGGAGAACAGGAGTTATAAGGCCTTGTATCTGACTTTTAAAGAATTTACAAGCTCTAAACATAGAAAGCTTAGAACCAGAAGTGACCTCTGTAACTTATCTGTCCCACTCCCTTCATTTTTCAAATAAGGAAAGCTTATTAACACAAGCTAGTGTGACTTCCCAGTTCTGTCTGACATGCTGTGTGCCTCAAAATGAATCAAATACACTTGACACATTAATTTAGTTCAGAGATCCTTTGAGTTATAGGCCCCTCTTTTCTCTTTTTCTTCCTCCCCCTTTAAAATACCTAAATTTGCTCTATGGTGGGACACAAACTCTTCGTATTGTGCTACATTTTTTTTTTTTTTTTTTGCGGTATGCGGGCCTCTCACTGTTGTGGCCTCTCCCGTTGTGGAGCACAGGCTCCGGACGCGCAGGCTCAGCGGCCATGGCGCACGGGCCCAGCCGCTCCGCGGCATGTGGGATCTTCCTGGATTGGGGCACGAACCCGTGTCCCCTGCATCGGCAGGCGGATTCTCAACCGTTGCGCCACCAGGGAAGCCCTGTGCTACATTTTGACCACCACCCACCGTCACAGCATAATCCTGTCTGTTATCTTGATCAAATTTGTATTGCTCCTTTAGCATGGATGCTCCAGAAAGCTACTCCTTTTCTTGAAGTGTTTAGTAGAACTATACCTTTTTGTCTCAACTCACTTTAAAAAATTTTGAAACCCTTACAAATGAATGTGTAAAAGAATGCAGTCATGCCCTTTGCAACAACACGGATGGACTTGGAGGGTATTATGCTAAGTGAAATAAGGCAGACAGAGAAAGACAAATACTGTATGATGTTACTTATACGTGGAATCTAAAAAATAAAACTAGTGAATATAACAAGAAAGAAACAGACTCACAGATATAGAGAACAAACTAGCGGTTACCAATGGGGAGAGGGAAGAGGGGAGGGGAAATATAGGGGTGGGGACTAAGAGGTATAAACTATTAAGTATAAAATAAATAAGCTACAGAGATATATTGTACAACACAGGGAATATAGCCAATGTTTTATAATAAGTATAAATGGAGTATAATGTTTAAAAATTATGAATCTCTATGTTGGACACCTAAAACTTTTTTAATAATTGTACATCAACTATACCTCAATAAAAAAACTAATTATAAACAAATGAATTACTGTGTATTTAGAAAAGAGAGCTTAAATATAAGTGCCAAAATGACGAGGAACAAAATAGCTCCTCTGCATCATTTCCATTGCCATGATGCTGATTCCAACCCTCTCACAACATGAAATTGAAATTAGGCATTGATATCCCTGCCTGCTCTCCCAAGAGATTCCTTAATTCTGTGGATCTATAATTGATTGAAACTCTCAGAGAAAGAAATTGTATCAATTCTGTGGAAGGGGAAAAAAAATGCCTCTCCTTCATGTTACCACCTCTTCCTTATTCTACCTCCCTTTAAAATATGAAGAGTTAATAATATGACTGGACAGACTGTAGTACATTCTTTGGTCCAGGTATTTCTAGTAGTATCCTCTTCTCTCTAGTGCAGGCATCTTAATTTTTCTGTGCCATGTACCCCTCTGGCAGTCTGGGGAAACCTATAAACCCCTTCTCAGAATAATGCTTTTAAATATAAAACCAAAATGGGTAAATTTCAAAGGAAACTTGTTTTATTGAGATAGTTATCAAATTAAGGAAAACATTGTGCTATAAGACCATATATGCCTTTATTAACACATTAAATAACAAGATCCAGTGTAGATCTAATAACCACCATAATCTCAAGGTAGTGATGAGCACAAATGTTATTTGTAGACAGTGGCAACAACTGTGATGTGGTATAAAAGTATCTGTGATTTCTATTGATGACGGCCATAAATTCTGCTAATCATATTGTGATTTCTTTCCTACATTTATAATAGAAGTAAATGATAAATTCTGGTTAGAAGTTAGTGAAAATGAAAATATAATAGTTACCTATTTATATTCAGGGACCCTGTGAATTCTAGTAGAGAACTCCTTAGCCTCGGCAGCCTAAAACTCAAGCTGTGATTCCCGACAGAGATCTAAGTAGGCCTAGCTCAGGCTAGTCATTTGGTCCTGCACTTCCTCTTCCTCTTCCTAAAGCAATACTCTTGTGTACAGTTGCTCTTGGGGACTAGCCATTTCTTTTCTCCATGTCTTGTTTCAAGAACATAGGTGAGGAGAAAGCAAATGGAATTTTCCAGTTAGAATATGTTTTCTATACTACCAAGTCCTCTCTTCTCCTACCCAGTCTTCATCACAGATTTTTTTTTTTTTAATTTTTAAAAATGTTACCTCTTTTTTTTTTTTTTTTTTTGGCCTGCGAGATCTTTCATTGGGGCGGCGCGAGATCTCTTTGTTGCAGCGCTCGGGTCTCTCTCTAGCTGTGATGGGCGGGCTTCTCTCTAGTTGTGGCGTGTGGGTTTTCTCTCTCTAGTAGAGGCGAGCTTGCTCAATAGTTGTGGTGCGCACGCTTAGTTGTCCCAGGGCATGTGGGATCTTAGTTCCCCAACCAGGGATTGAACCAGTGTCCCCTGCATTGTAAGGTGGATTCTTTAGCACTGGGCCACCAGGGAAGTCCCCACCACAGATATTTTCTGATTTTCTCTCTCTCTCCCTCTCTCCCCACTCTGTGTATTTCAAGACACCAAGCCTAGGTGGACTTTGAATGAAGATAACTCCTCTGGGAGACTAGTAATACTATTTCACTTCTTTATGATGAGGGAGAGTTATCTAAAAAATACTCAGTTTTTCTTCCTTCTTGTATTTCTCCTCTTCTTTGTTTTCATATTTTCTCAACAGAAAATACAGTCTTCAACTCACCTAGATTTAGTGTCTCAAACCATCTAGGCAACACACACACACACACACACACCTCTTCCTCCTCTGTAGATGGCTATAGATATTTATACATATATATGTAGATACAAACATAAACATAAATACAGATATAAATATATTTTGTATCTTTTATCCTTTAAAATTTAGAGATGACCCCAGAATTTTTCCTATAAATGATACCCTTATTGTAATGAAGTTTCCATGAGGGAACTTTGTCTTGTTCACTCTTGCTTCCATACAATTAGAAAAGTGCATGGCACTGGTTGAATATTTATTGAGTGAATGCTCAAGTATGTTAGCTGAAGTGGGCTTATGAAGATTTTTTTGGTTATCCGAAATCAGTGATAAGAGAGAAAGCTGAGTGCCCCAGAAGTACTTTTCATAAAATTAAAACCAAACCTTAAGTTTTCACCTTAGGAAGATACATACATACGTACACACTTAATAATAACACAACTATTCTGTCCTAAATAATAACACAACTATTCTGTCCTAAAATAGCAAAAGCTCTTATTTTTAAATCAAAATAAAAGGCTCTGATTGCTAGTGATGATCTAGAAGACATGAAATAAGAGATATAAAGGGTGAATAAAACTATCCATACATGCCAGCACAGAGGAAAAATGAAGCAGAATAAGTGAATACTGTTACTGAACTCTAGAAATACCAGTAGCATGGCTGTACTGCCATGGGTAATCAATACATATATGTTGAATAAATAAATTATGAGCTAACAATTTGACACCAGGTAACTTCGTACTCACCTTACCTTCCAACACTGCACAAAGCTGCTAGACCTGCACCAATGGAATAATAGAAACAAAAAGGTGAATATTTAGCTGAGGGAGGATTACAGAGAACAGGGAAGGAATTAGTGGCCATACAATATGACTTCTGGTCAACCACAAAAAGCTGAGTATTGAGAGCAGTAATTCAGATTCTGATGTAATGAAACAGGAAAAGATGGACTGGAGGGAGTAGTCCATTAGGAGTTTACAGAAACCCAGTCCATGTACGTTGCCCAATGACAGCATTCAAAGCATAGCATCCCTTAACCCACTAGATGGTAATTGAGATACTACTTTGTATAATTCATTCCCTAAAACAAGATTTCTCAAGCACACCTGGAAAATGCTCACACAGCTCCCTCTTGGAATGTTTCCAGTGACAGAGATCACATCACTTTTTAAAGCAGGCAGCTCAATTATTAACAGACTTAATTATTAGAAGCTTCATCTTTATAAGACTTGAAATTTACCACCCTATAATTCTACCCAACACTGAGCACAATGCCCGATACATAGAAACCACTCAATGATTTCTTTTGCTGAGTTAATATTCTCTTTTTTTGTTGCCTAGGATGGGGAGGGGCATGGTGGAAATCTCTGCTTACTTCCAGATGATAGACTATTTGTTGTTTTTCCTGAAAGTATAGGATAATTGGGAGTAGTGCCCCAGTAGACAGGAGCTCAACACCTCATGACCACAATTGCATTGATTTATTCATATATGTATGTGTGTATATATATATATATATA
>NW_020172827.1:1131131-1246995 GCF_003031525.2 Neophocaena asiaeorientalis asiaeorientalis
CTTCAATCTTTAAAAAAAAACTCTTGGTACTCAGAGGTGGGGAAAGAGGATACAAGAAATCATACAACTCTTCAAATATTAAAATTGGCTTCCAGGATACCTCTCTCAAAATGTTCCTTTCTCCAAATTTCCCAAATCATCATTTGCCTAAGCTTCAGCCTTTATGGCTGATGAACAGGTTCATCAATTTTAGACTTGTAAAGGGCAGTGCTCCAAACTAGACCCAGACATTCAAGTGTGGCATGACTTGTCATTGTATCAATACAATGAAACCGTCCTAATATTTGATTCGGACATGGACTTCCATTTACAAATGTAACGGAGGGCTTCCCTGGTGGCGCAGTGGTTGAGAGTCCGCCTGCCGATGCAGGGGACGTGGGTTCGTGCCCCCATCTGGGAGGATCCCACATGCCGCGGAGCGGCTGGGCCCGTGAGCCATGGTCGCTGAGCCTGTGTGTCCGGAGCCTGTGCTCCGAAACGGGAAAGGCCACAATAATGAGAGGCCCGCATACCGCAAGGAAAGAAGAAAAAAAAAAAAATGTAACGGAAAAAAATGTTTCCAACAACTATCACACTTTGAGTTTGCAACTTGAGTAAAAGCAATGAGTCTCTCATTTAACTCTGTCTCTCATAACTTTTTTAGTCAATTTATTTTTGATCCCAAATACAGACATTACCCCTGTTAAAATTTTTATTTTGTTGGTTTTCATGCCACAGTTCTACCTGTTGAGAACTTCCATATTTTCATTCTTCTTCCATTTTTCCCTCTAGCTCAAAGGACAAGGCATCCTTCCACCCTGATTCTTGTTTCTCTCCTTCTTCCACTAGGATTGCACCTGTCTTCTTCAGTTATCCTTCCTCTCTCTCTTTTAAAATTGATCTTGCCCACTTCTACGTTGTTCTCACTGAAGTTAAGTTCACCAATAACCACCTAATTTTCAAATCTAAAGAATTTTTAAAAGTTTTTATCTTATTTTGTCCTTCCTCAGTATTTGACAGTATTTGATCATCCTTTATTTGTGAAAAATCTCTTTTCCTAACTTTCATTACATTATTTTTTATAGTTCCTCTTGACATATTCACAGTAATAAGTATCCCTATACAAAAGAGTGGACATTTCTATTTATGAAAGATTAATTTATGTTCCTAGATGGGGGGACTTCTCCTAATAGATTCTGAATATTCCTTAACAAGCCAAACTTTCAATATATTATCATTTTTGTGTTATTGACAATGCTGCCTTCTCTTTCAATTGACTGCTAGTATGCAAGAGAGTTTTTTTAAGTGTTAATTTTGTAATTTGCAACTTTTTGAATTCTCATAAATTCTAATATTTTTTTTCCTTTTGAGTCTTCACATATAGAATTTTACCTCTATGTCATAATAATTTTGCTTTCTTCAAGTTTTATACTTTTTATTTCTTTCTCTTGTCTAATTTATTGGCAAGTACATCTAGATTTTGGGACATTGTTTAATTATAGTAAGCATGGTAGGCACCGTTGGCTTATGTATGGCTAATTTTAAGGAAAATGTGACTTTGTTTTTTCATTAAACCTAAAATGCTGGATTTTAATTAAGATATATAAATGTATAAATGAAAGAGAGAGAGAGAGAAGAAGGAGAGAAAGTTTTAAAATTATTTTCTTCAATATTTAATGAGATATTTCACCAATTGCTTTTTTTTTGTTTTGTTTCCTATGGGTATTGACCATATTTTTTTAGCATCATGTATTTTTATTGTTAGATTTGCTAACATGGAACTAACCATATGCTCATAGGATTAACCTAACTTGGTCAAGATTACTGTTTTAGATATGTCTCTTTTATACATAATATCTTGGGTATTCCTTCTTTATTAATCCCTAGAGCAACTTATTTTTAATATGTATATCCTGTTAATATTTATGTATATGACAGATACGTTTGGTCTTAATTCTGTCATTGTGTTTTAAAGTCTTAAGCCTTGTTCTTATTTTCCCACAAAGTGGTATATATTTATTATGATTTGCATGTTTATGAGTTTATTCCAGATAATTTAGAAATTTCTTGTCTCTTTATATAAATTCTAGTAATGATATCTACAACTTGGGATAATGTCCTCAAACCTGTATTTCTTTAATTATAATCTTTAAACATAGAAGACAAGGGATTTGTACACTGACACTCCCATTTCTTACATTTTTTTCCTCCACTCAATTTCATTTCTACTAATGGTTACCTTTATACATTAGAGTAATACACTCAAACAGTGATTATTTGATGTATCTCATTTAACAGTATATGTAGCTCCTCTGCTCTGAAAGATGAGGAAATCTACCCATTTCTAGTATCTTCTGTCCTCATCCCTCACTACTTCAAATTTTGGGATATTTACTTATATTTTTATTTCTACATTATTATTCCCTCAATAGGTTAGCCTTAGCCTGTATTAATTTAGAACAATTTTCACCACCTCACCTATTTTCAAGAGTTCCCTATTGATTTTCCAGGTATCTGAAATTTTTTCAAGTTCATTTTAAAAGGCTCATGATTGCTAATTTCTAGACTTTTTTCATGTGTAAAATATCTATTTCTTGCCTTAATTGGAATGAGTTCTGGCTTTTTATAAATTTCTTGATAAAGCTTTCTTTGCCTTAGAACTCTATAGACAGCATTCTATTGACTTCTAATGCTGGATTTGGTGTGGTTAAGTATGATGCTAGTCTGATTCTTAATAAGAGGCTTGGCTTTTTGAGGAGGAGGCGGTACCTATATCAGTGGATTCTCTCTTGGCCATGGAAGTACTATAACTTTACCAGCTGTGTCTTGGTGTTTATGATTGTATATCTTTAGACACACTGTAAATCTATCATTTCATCTATTTCATGAATATTTTCTATATAACTTGGAATTTTTAGTGTTTCATTTGTACTATCTTCCTAATTGATTCCAATGATGTGCCTGTTAAATCTTTATATAAATTCTGTATCTATTATTTTCCTTTCACTCATTTCCATTCACTTGTATTTCTTTCTTTCTGTTCTGTCCTCCGTGTCCTTTCCTGTGGTTTCCAGAGTATCTATTCCCTTTTTTGCTGCTATTAACAGGACTTTCATTTCTGAAATTTCCCCCTTCTATTTGATTCCTGAACTCTGTCAGCTCAATTTTCATCACATTCTGTTGTCTTATTTTTCTTTAATCCATTATATTCATTTTTAACATATTGGAGTATAATTCTTTACAATGTTGTGTTACTTTCTGATTTATAACAAAGTGAATCAGCTATACATATACATATATCCCCATATCTCCTCCCTCTTGCATCTCCCACCCACCCTCACTATCCCACCCTTCTAGGTGGACACAAAGCACCAAGCTCATATCTGCATGAGATGCAGCTGCTTCCCACTAGCTCTCTATTATACATATGGTAGTGTATATATCTCCATGTCACTCTCACTTCGTCCCAGATTACCCTTCCACCTGCCCATGTCCTCAAGTCCATTCTCTACATCTGCATCTTTATTCCTGTCCTGCCCCTATGTTCTTCAGAACCTTTTTTTTCCCTTAGATTCCATATATATGTGTTAGCATATGGTATTTGTTTTTCTCTTTCTGACTTACTTCACTCTGTTTGACAGACTCTAGGTCCATCCACCTCACTACAAATAACTCAGTCTTGTTTCTTTCTATGGCTGAATAATATTCCATTGCATATATGTGCCACATCTTCTTTATCCATTCATCTGTCAATAGACAGATTGCTTCCATGTCCTGGTTATTGTAAATAGTGCTGCAGTGAACATTGTGGAACATGACTCTTTTTAAATTATGGTTTTTTTCAGGGTATATGCCCAGTAGTGGGATTGCTGGGTGATATGGTAGTTCTATTTTTAGTTTTTTAAGGAACCTCCATACTGTTCGCCATAGTGGCTGTATCAATTTATATTCCCACCAACAGTGCAAGAGGGTTCCCTTTTCTCCACACCCTATCTAGCATTTATTGTTTGTAGAATTTTTGATGATGGCCATACTGACTGGTGTGAGGTGATACCTCATTGTGGATTTGATTTGCATTTCTGAATTGATTAACAATGTTGAGCATCCTTTCATGTGTTTGTTGGCAATCTGGATGTCTTTGGAGAAATGTCTATTTAGGTAGACTGCCCATTTTGGGATTGTGTTATTTGCTTTTTTTGATATTGAGCTGCATGATCTGCTTGTATAATTTGGAGATTAATCCCTTGTCAGTTGCTTCATTTGCATATATATTCTCCCATTTTGAGGGTTGGTTTTTCATCTTGCTTATGGTTTCCTTTGCTGTGCAAAAGCTTTTAAGTTTCATTAGGTCCCATTTGTTTATTTTTGTTTTTATTTCCATTTCTCTAGGGGTGGATTGAAAAGAATCTTGCTGTGATTTATGTCATAGAGTGTTCTTCTTATGTTTTCCTCCAAGAGTTCTATAGTGTCGGGCCTTACAATTCGGCCTTTAATCCATTTTGAGTTTATTTTTGTGTATGGTGTTAGGAAGTGTTCTAATTTCATTCTTTTACATTTAGCTGTCTTCTACTTACATGTAGTTTTCCAAGCATGACTTATTGAAGAGTCTGTCTTTTCTCCATTGTATATTCTTGCCTCCTTTACCAAAAATAAGGTGACCATATGTGCGTGGATTTATCTCTGGGCTTTATATCCTGTTCCATTGATTTATATTTCTATTTTTGTGGCAGTACCTTACTGTCTTGATTACTATGGCTTTGTAGTATACTCTGAAGTGCAGCAGCCTGATTCCTCCAGCTCCATTTTACTTTCTCAAGATTGTTTTGCTATTCGAGGTCTTTTGTGTTTCCCTACAAACTGTGAAATTTTTTGTTCTAGTTCTGTGAAAAATGCCATTGGTAGTTTGATAGGGATTGCATTGAATCTGTAGATTGCTTTGGGTAGTAGAGTCATTTTCACAATGTTGATTCTTCCTATCCAAGAACAGGGTATATCTCTCCATCTGTTTGTATCATCTTTAATTTATTTCATCAGTGTCTTACAGTTTTCTGCATACAAGTCTTCTGTCTCCTTAGGTAGGTTTATTCCTAGGTATGTTATTCTTTTTGTCGCAATGGTAAAAGGGAGTGTTTCCTCAATTTCTCATTCAGATTTTTCATCATTAGTGTATAGGAATGCAAGAGATTTCTGTGAATTAATTTTGTATCCTGCTACTTTACCAAATTCATTGATTAGTCTAGCAGTTTTCTGGTAGCATCTTTAGGATTCTCTATGTATAATATTTTGTCATCTGCAAACAGTGACAGGTTTACTTCTTCTTTTCCAATTTGGATTCCTTTTATTTCTTTTTCTTCTCTGATTGCTGTGGCTAAAACTTCCAAAACTATGTTGAATAATAGTGGTAAGAGTGGGCAACATTGTCTTGTTCCTGATCTTAGTGGAAATGGTTTCAGTTTTTCACCATTGAGAATGATGTTAGCTGTGCATTTATCATATATGGCCTTTATTATGTTGAAGTAAGTTCCCTCTATGACTACTTTCTAGAGGGTTTTTATCATACATATGTGTTGAATTCTGTCAAAAGTTTTTTCTGCATCTATTGAGTTTATCATATGGTTTTTATCCTTCAGTTTGTTAATATGGTGTATCACATTGATTGATCTGTATATATTGAAGAATCCTTGCATTCCTGGGATAAACCCCACTTCATCATCTTGTATGATCCTTTTAATGTGCTGTTGGATTCTGTTTGCTAGAATTTGGTTGAGGATTTTTGCATCTATGTTCATCAGTGATATTGGCCTGTAGTTTTCTTTTTTTGTGACATCTTTGTCTTGTTTGGTATCAGGGTGATGGTGGCCTCGTAGAATGAGTTTGGGAGTGTTGCTCCCTCTCCTATATTTTTGAAGAGTTTGAGAAGGATAGGTGTTAGCCCTTCTCTAAATGTTTGATAGAAATTGCCTGTGAAGCCATCTGGTTCAGGACTTTTCTTGTTGTAAGACTTTTAATCACAATTTCAATTTCAGTGCTTGTGATTGGTCTGTTTATATTTTCTATTTTTTCCTGGTTCAGTCTCAGAACGTTGTGCTTTTCTAAGAATTTGTCCATTTCTTCCAGGTTATCCATTTTATTGGCATAGAGTTACTTGTAGTAATCTCTCATGATCCTTTGTATTTCTGCAGTGTCAGTTGTTACTTCTCCTTTTTCATTTCCAATTCTATTTATTTGAGTTTTCTCCCTTATTTTCTAGAAGAGTGTGGGGCATGGTTTATCAATTTTGTTTATCTTCTGAAAGAACCAGCTTTTAGTTTTATTGATCTTTGCTATTGTTCTTTCATTCCTTTTTCATTTATTTCTGATCTGATTTTTATGATTTCTTTCCTTTTGCTAACTTTGGGGGTTTCCTGTTCTTTCTCTGATTGCTTTAGGTGTAACGTTAGGTTGTTTATTTGAGATTTTTTTTTGTTTCTTGAGGTAGGATTGTATTGCTATAAACTTCCCTCTTAGAACTGCTTTTGTTACATCCCAAAGGTTTTTAGTCATTGTGTTTTCATTGCCATTTGTTTCCAGGTTTTTTTGGTTTCCTCTTTGATTTCTTCAGTGATCTCTTAGTTATTTACTAGTGTATTGTTTTGTTTCCATGTTTTTTTTTAATTTTTTACAGATTTTTTCCTGTAATTGATATCTAGTCTCATAGTGTTGTGGTCAGAAAAGATACTTGATACGATTTCAATTTTCTTAAATTTACCAAGGCTTAGTTTGTGACCCAAGATTTGATCTATCCTGGAGAATTTTGCATGAGCACTTGAGAAGAAACTGTATTCTGTTGTTTTGGATGGAATGTCTTATAAATATCAATTAAGTCCATCTTTTTTAATGTATCATTTAAACTTGTGTTTCTTTATTAATTTTCTGTTTGGAAGATCTCTCCATTGGTGTAAGTGGGGTGTTAAAGTCTCCTACTATTATTGTGTTACTGTCGAATTCCTCTTTTATGGCTGTTAGCATTTGCCTTATATATTGAGGTGCTCCTGTGTTTGGTGCATATATATGTATAATTGTTATATTTTCTTCTTGGATTGATCCCTTGATCATTATGTAGTGTCCTTCCTTGTCTCTTGTAACATTCTTTATTTTAAAGTCTATTTTAAAGTATTGTTGCTACTCCAGCTTTTTTTTGATTTCCATCTGCATGGAATATCTTTTTGCATCCTCTCACTTTCAGTCTGTATGTGTCTGTATGTGTCCCTAGGTCTGAAGGGGGTCTCTTCTAGACAGCATATATATGGGTCTTATTTTTGTATCCATTCAGTGAGCCTGTGTTTTTTGGTTGGAGCATTTAATCCATTCATGTTTAAGGTAGTTATTGATATGTATGCTCCTATTACCATGTTCTTAATTGTTTTGGGTTTGTTATTGTAGGTCTTTTCCTTCTCTTGTGTTTCCTGCATAGAGAAGTTCCTTAAGCATTTGTTGTAAAGCTGGTTTGGTGGTGCTGAATTTTCTTAAATTTTGTTTGTCTGTAAAGCTTTTAATTTCGCCATCAAATCTGAATGAGATCCTTACTGCATAGAGTAATCTTCTTCGTGGTTTTTCCCTTTCATCACTTTAAATATGTCCTGCCACTCCTCTTCTGGCTTGCAGAGTTTCTGCTGAAAGATCAGTTGTTAACTTTATAGGGATTCCCTTGTATGTTATTTGTTGGTTTTCCCTTGCTGCTTTTAATATTTTTTCTTTGTATTTAATTTTTGATAGTTTGATTAATATGTGTTTTGGCATTTTTCTCCTTGGATTTATCCTGTATGGGACTTTCTGTACTTCCTGGACTTAATTGACTATTTCCTTTCCCATATTAGGGAAGTTTTCAACTATAATCTCTTCAAATATTTTCTCAGTCCCTTTTTTTTTTTCTCTTCTTCCTCTGGCACGCTTATAATTTGAATATTGGTGCATTTAATGGCCCAGAGGTCTCTGAGTCTGTCCTCAAGTCTTTTCATTCTTTTGTCTTTATTCTGCTCTGTGGTAGTTATTTCCACTATTTATCTTCCATGTCACTTATCCGTTCTTCTGCCTCAGTTATTCTGCTGTTGATTCCTTCTAGAGAATTTTTAATTTCATTTATTAAAATGAAGTTAATTATGTTGTTCATCATAATTTCATCATTGTTCATTTGCTCTTTAGTTCTTCAAGGTCCTTGTTAAAGGTTTCTTGTATTTTCTCCATTCTATTTCCAATATTTTGCACCAGCTTTACTATCATTACCCTGAATTCTTTTGCAGGTACACTGCCTGTTTCCTCTTCATTTGTTTGGTCTGGTGGATTTTTACCTTGCTCCTTCATCTGCTGTGTATTTCTCTGTTTTCTCATTTTGGTTAACTTACTGTGTTTGGGGTCTCCTTTTCACTGACTGCACATTCATAGTTCCCATTGTTTTTGGTGCCTGCCCCCAGGTGGTAAGGTTGGCTCTGTGGGTTGTGTAGGTTTTTGGTGGAGGGGACTGGTGCCTGTGTTTCTGTGGATGAGGCTGGATCTTGTCTTTCTGGTGAGCAGGCTGCATCTGGTGGTGTGTTTTGGGGTGTCTGTGACCCTATTATGATTTTAGGCAGCTTTTCTGCTAATGTGTGGGGTTGTGTTCCTATCTTGCTAGTTGTTTGGCATGAGGTTTCCAGCACTGGAGCTTGCTGGCCATTGGGTGGAGCTGGTTCTTAGCATTGAGACAGAGATCTCTGGGACAGCTCTTGCCGATTGATATTACATGGAGCCAGGAAGTCCCTGGTGATTCAATGTCCTGAATTTGGCTCTCCCACCTCAGAGGTTCAGGTCTGACACCTGGCCAGAGCACAAAGACCCTGTCAGACACACGGCTCAAAAGAAAAGGTAGAAAAACAAAAGAAAGAAAAAAAGAAAGAAAGAAAAGAAAAGTCATTAAAACAAAAAATAAAAAAATATTAAAGTATAAAAATTAATTAAAAAAGAGAAAGAAAGAAGAGAGAAACCAAACCAGAAAAACAAACCTACCAATGATAACAAGTGATGAAAACTATACAAAAAACAAAACAAAACAGAAACAGACAGACAGAACCCTAAGACAAATGGTAAAAGTAAAGCTGTAAAGACAAAATCACGCAAAGAAACCTACACATACATACTCACTAAAAGAGAGAAAGAAAAAATATATATATAAAGGAAAAGAGCAACCAAACCAGTAAACAAATTGCTAATTATAATAAGCTCTAAATACTAAACTGAGATAAACATAAAACCAGAAACAAATTAGATGCAGAAATCAAACCCCAAGTCTATGTTTGCTGCTAAAGTCCACCGCCTCAATTTTGGGGTGATTCACTGTCTATTTAGATATTCCACAGATGCAGCCTACATTAAGTTGATTGTGGAGATTTAATCTGCTGCTCCTGAGGCTGCTGGGAGAAATTTCCCTTTCTCTTCTTTGTTCGCACAGCTCCTGGGGTTCAGCTTTGGATTTGGCCCTGCCTCTATGTTTAGGTCACCTGAGGGCATCTGTTCCCTGCCCAGACAGGATAGGGCTAAAGTAGCAGCTGATTCGGGGGCTCTGGCTCACTCAGGCCTGGGAGGAGGGAGGAGTGTATGGAATGTAGGGTGAGCCTGAGGCAGCAGAGGCCAGAGTGATGTTGCAACAGCCTAAGGCATGCCATGTGTTCTCTGGGGAAATTGTCCTTGGATCATGGGACCCTGGCAGTGGTGGGCTGCACAGGCTCCTGGGAGGTAAGGTGTGGATAGTGGCCTGTGCTTGCACACAGGCTTCTTGGTGGCTACAGCAGCTACCTTAATGTTTCATGCCCATCCTTAGTGTCCACGCTGATAGCCGTGACTCTTGCCTGTCTTTGTAGCTCGTTTAGGCAGTACTCTGAATCCCCTCTCCTTGTGCACCCCAAAACAATCATCTCTTGCCTCTTAGGCAGGTCCAGAGTTTTTCCTGGACTCTCTCCCTGCTAGCTGAGGTGCACTAACCCCCTTCAGGCTGTGTTCATGCAGCCAACCCCAGTCCTCTCCCTGGGATCCACATATATTCATTTTTTGAACTCTTGTGTCATGAGGTCATTTTCCTTTCATTTCTTTGATTTTCTGGAGTTATGTTGACCCATAATTGTCATCTGCTTTATGATGTAATTTCTATACTTTATATTCTGCAGCTTGGTTTTGTTTTTTCATTTTTCTTTTCCTTACAGACTTGCAGGGACTGTTTAATTTTTTCTTGTTATTACTTTGAATGTTGACTGTTTATTCATATGATCAGCTCTTGGTTGATGTATCATAGAAGAGAGAAGAGAACTCAAGTGGATTAACAGACAGCTTTGATCTTGGTCTGCAGTCAATTCCTTACCAATACCATACTTTATAAGTGTGTCTTTACTCTGGGCTAACAAGATGCTCTGGGTTTGAAATCAGAGTACACAGATCTGAATTCTGATGCCAACTGTTCTTAGCTCTATAACCTTCGCAGTTTTCTTCTACTCCCTGAGCCTCATGCTCTGCATTTTTAAAATTGTGTAACAATAACACCTTCTTCATAGGGTTCTGCTCAAGATTAAAGCAAATAATTCATGTAATGCACTTAGTGCAGTGTCTGGTACATGGTAAGTGCTTAGTAGTAATTATTATTAGAGCAAAGCCTCATTTAGCAGTCTTCAGTGAAAAGATTTAATTTACTATCACACCTCTTTAGCAGACTAAACTTGTCAACTGCAAGATGGATTACCATCTTCTATTTCTTCTTTGTTTTGTCACACCATGTATCAGTTTCTTATGGCTGCTGTACCAAATTACCACAAACTTAGGGGCTTAAAGCAACACAAATTTATTATCTTACAGTTCTGCAAGTCAGAAGTTTAAAATGGGTTTCACTGAGCTAAAATTTAGGCACTGGTAGGGCTGTGTTCCTTTCTGGGGCCCCTGGGGAAGAATCAGTTTCGTCTTTCCAGCTTCTAGGGGCTGCCTACATTCCTTGACTTGTAGCCACCTTCCATCTTCAAAATCAGCAATGGCTGGTTGAGTCTTTCTTTCAATGTTTTCTTGCTGGTCTGACTTTTCTGCCTCCCTGTTTCCCACTTAAGGACCCTTGTGATTACATAGGTTCTGCCTATATAATACAAGGTAATCTTCCATATAAAGGTCATTGATTAGCCCTCTTGATTCCGTTTGTAAACTTAATTTCCCCTTGCCATGTAATCTATAGGTTCTAAGGATTATGACATGGACAACTTTTTAGGGCCATTATTCTGCCTACCACACACCCAATAGCCTGCTTTCTTGGAAAAATGTCTTGTCTGTTTTTTTCAGTCAGGTCCATCTCTTCTTCCTGTCTGTAGTGTCAGACAGGGTTGCTCCAGAAGCCCTCCACAAAATTAGACTTATATTACAAGCTAAGGGTCATAGAATTTTGCTCTTTGGTATGTCTAAAATTCTTATGGAAGATTTCACACAGGGCTCAAGTTCTTTAAGGGCTCAATGTGTTCTCTGTTTCCTCCTCTAAGTCTATTTTCCTCTTCTAAGTCTATTTTACAGGTCCTTAGTGCCATTCTTCACAGCCTTGAGGTTGCAATTATTTTCTCTCTTGGTTGAAGATGGTGTTTGCTGCTTTCATTACTCTTTTTGTTTTCAGTTAATGTCAGGAAGGCAAGACAAAGGTGCCACTAACCTGCCATCTTACCAAACATATCCATCTATTTTCTTTAAGAAAAAAATTTAGAGCAATTTTATGTTCACAGCCATATTGAGATGAAGGTACAGAGATTTCCCAAATACTCCCTACTCCCACACACGCATAGCCTTCCCCATTATCAACTTCCCCCACCAGAGTGGTACGTTTTTAATCAAGGATGAACCTACATTGACACATTGTCATCCACAGGCTATAGTTTACCTTAAGGTTTACTCTTGGTTTGTACAATACATTCTATGAGTTTGGACAAACATATAATGACATGTATCCATCATTATTGTATCACACAGAGTATTTTCACTGCCCTAAAAATCCTCTGTGCTCGACCTATTCCTCCTTTCCTCCTCTATCCTAAATCCTTGGCAACCACTAACCTTTTTAATATCTCCATAGTTTTGCTTTTTCCAGAATGTCATATAGTCGGAGTCATACAGCATGAAGCCTTTTCAGATGGGCTGCTTTCACTTTGTAACATGCATATAAGGTTCTTCCATGTCTTTTCATGGCTGAAGAGCTCATTTCTTTTTAGTGCTGAATAATATTCCATTGTGTAGCTATACCATAGTTCATTTATTCATTCACCTACTGAAAGATATCTGGGTCACTTCCAGGTTTTGGAAATTATGAATAAAGTTGCTATAAATATCTGTGTGCACTTTTTTTGTGTGGGCACAAGTTTTCAACAACTTTGGGTAAATACCAAGGAGCACAACTGTATGGTAACAGTATGTTTAATTTTGTAAGAAACTGCCATACTTCCCTTCAAATTGGCATACTATTTTGAATTCCTACCAGCATTGAATAAATGTCCCTATTGCTCCATATTCTCATCAGCATTTGGTGCTGTCAGAGTTCTTGATTTTGGCCATTCTAATAGGTTTGTAGGGGCATCTGATTGTTGTTTTAATATGCATTTCCCTGATGACATGTCATGTGGAATATCTTTTCATATGCTTATTTGCCATCTGTATATCTTCTTTTGTGAGATGCCTGTTAAAATCTTTGGCCCATTTTTAATCAGTGTGCTTATTTTTTTATTATTTACTTTTCAGAATTGTTTGTATATTTTAGATAACAGCCCTTTATCAGTTGTGTCTTTTGCGAATATTTTGTGATCTGTCTTCTCACCTTCTTGATATCCATCAATTTTTAATGTCATATGTATCAGAAATTTTTTGAAGGGTTTACCTGTAGAAGGTACTTTCCTACCTTCCAACTCTAAAGCAGGCTTTTTTTTCTAACATTATATTGTTGTAGTCATTTCAAGAGGTTCAATATCAGATTCAAGAGATTAGACATCAAATCAAAGCTCAAAGTGTCACATTATCTGAAAGCTCCCTCCTCAATTGCATATTTCATAAACTAAGATTACATATCTTTAACATATAGTATTTTCTATCTCTTGCCATTTTTTTCTTTCTGGAAAGGAATGCTAGTTTAATCTGATTTTATGTAGACATATTTTGATTCTATGAATGATTGTAACCACTGGAGGGCTAATTGCTAAGAAATTTCACATGTTAGAATTTGGAAAGATTTTGGAAATTGTCCCCAGCTCCTCTGATTATTTACTGCATTTACCGATCTGATAACAGTAATTGCTTTAATGTCAAATATCTTGTGCTCAACAACTTAAAAGAATCTGAAGCAAAAGTATGTTTGGGAAGCAAATTATCCCCTAAATAGGTGACCCTGAAGCCTCATGAAATAACTGTGGTTTCCTCACTTATTAATAAGCATCATTTCCAAGCAACCAAGATGTATTGAGTTGGGAGTCCCTAAGTGTGAGAGGGTCCAGAAATAGCTTTGACTTTTCTTTTTTAATTTACCTTGTGGGGCTATGGGGAAAGAGCAATCCTTTAGTCTGTCAATATCACCAGCAACAGCACCACATGAAGAGAGGATGGGGAGGGGAGGAGTGAGGTAATGGGGGGAGGCTCAGCTGAGGAGACGGAATATCTATTTGACACAGAAGAAGGTCCTCAGAACTCTGCAGAGCTGAAATGTCAAAAGCAGCCACTGAAAAAGAACCGAGTCATCAGAATTTTGACATTGACGAGGCTGTACTACATACAATATATGTGACTTCTAATACCCACCAACTGTTATACCATGGACTAAGACATTTTCCATTTCTATCTTCAGTCTCTGGTAAATTTAATTGTTTTATTTTTTTATATTTCCCTATTCTATTTTCCTTTATTCATTTTATTCAACAAACATATACTCATATGCATTGTCTTTAAAACTGTGTCTTGATATGCTCATAAGTAATTTTTTCTTATCCAATTGGAGGGCTACTTAAGAGATCAAATGAAATAATGCATAAAACACACTGTGGAAAATAGAAAATAATACAAAATATATGTTATTTATTTTAACCAAAATTACAAAATTTATGCTATATAGTGCAAATGCTAATATAGCATCACTTAACTGTAATTTTATAGCAAAGTAGACATGTCATATGCACAAAATGCAGAACCATAATTTCTTTGCAAAGGGTTTTCTTTCGATTTCATCAAAAATTATAATTCTTAACTGAGAGAACTAGATGCCACTGTTTTCATGCCCTTATCTTATTTAACAATGTTTTTGGGCAGGATTCAACCTCTGGCAAGGTTGCTGCTAAACTAAGCGTGAACTTCTGAATGGGAGGAAAATTCTCATGGTTTCAGTATTAAAACATGCTATTGGAAAAATACAGTAGGATGCCACGGAAATACTGCTGAATTCAAGCACACATCCAACACTAAGGACCAGTGAGTTCTTTGTCAACCCATGTATTCTGTGTAGGTTGTTTACTCACTTGCAAAATATAAGTGCGGGGGTAGAGGAAGCTACCATTAAGGTGACTGTTAGTCTCAAAAATAAATTATATGTGGGGAAATGTATATTTGGATAATTGTACACAAAACATGACTATATGTATTTTATTGGCTTGAGGAAAGAGGAGAAAAACCAGGGACCTCCTAGACCTACACTCTCTAAAACGGCAGCCAGTAGCCATATATGGTTATTTAGCACCTGAAATATGGCTAGTGCCGCTGAAGAACTAAATCTTTCATCTCTTCAATTTTAATTTATATTAAAAAACCTGAAACAGGGAACTTCCCTGGAGGTCCAATGGCTAAGACTGCCTTCCAATGCAGGGGTGCACGTTTGATCCCTGGTCGGGGAGCTAAGATCCCACATGCCCCATGGCCAAGAAACCAAAACATAAAACAGAAGCAATATTGTAACAAATCCAATAAAGACTTTAAAAATGGCCCAAATCAAAAAAAAAATCTTAAAAACCTGAAACAATGTAGAATATTTTTCTGTCAAACACAACTTCCTTGGTAAGGTAGGACTACATTTCATTTAAGCCATTGAAAATTTAGCGTCCAATTTAAGATGTGCTACAAGTGGGGAATGTACATTAGAGTTCAAAAAAGTGCAAAAATGTAAAATATCTGATTAATCATTTTTATATTAATTACACTAGGTAATAATCTGAATAATGGTGACCCAACGATATCAGCTACTAAACCCTGCAACTTGTACCTTATTTGCGAAAAGGGTCTTTACAGACATGCTTAAAGATTTTGAGATGAGAAGATTATCTGGGATTATCCAGGTGGGCCTTAAATTTAATCACATGCTTATAAGTGAAAGGTATAGGAATATTTGGACATACACAAAAGAGAATACAACCTGACCATGGAGGCAAAGACTGGAGTGATGCAGCCACCAGCCAAAGAATGCCAGCAGCCACCAGAAACTGGACAAGGCAAAAGAAAGATTTGTCCTTAGAGCCTTTGGAGAAAGTATGGCCTTGTTGAAACCTTGATTTTGGTCCAATGAAACTGATTTCAGACTCTGACCTCCAGAACTGTGAGAGAATAAATTTTAATTGTTTGAATCCTCCAAGTTTGTGATAATTTGTTATAGCAGCCCCTGGAAACTAATATACTTATTGAAATTATGATATTTTCATCATATTGAGTTAACCGTAATATTATATCAAAATTAATTTCACCTGTTTCTTTTTCTTAATGTGGCTTCTTGAAATTTTAAATTAACTTTGTAGCTCTCATTAAATTTCTGTTGGACAGTGCTATCTTAGGCCATGTCATCCTACAGAACATAGGAATCAGAAGCCTGTCACCTCTTCACTGGTTGAAGATCCCTGAACATCCTAAAGAGAAAAAGAGAAAGTGTATCTGTCCAGGAAATGACTCCCAACAGCTTCAGTGCTATGTGCTCAGATTATTTCACTGCCAACCTAATATTTTGTCTCCTACCTTTGTGAAATAAAGATATAGGCCAGCATGCATTCAAAATTAAGACTTCCCTGTAATTTATCTGTTTCTCCATTATTTTGAGAAAAGCTCTTCATGTAAATATAAGCATCCTAAAGGAGATTTCTTTTTTTCCACCCCTTCACCCAAATCTTCTTTTCAGAACAGAGCTCAGAGGGTATACATAGTAAATTGTTTCTTCTTTGATTTGCCTGACACTATTTAATAAAAGGCAAGAAAGCTAGGAACATGAACATCCACATTGCTTTTGAAGGCAGAAAAACCAAACATACACACAAAAAAGGACTCAACCCAAAAGACCTTAACTATTTACACATGTACACATACTCCATAAGCAGAGATCATTTCATAAGCACTTAAAATGTATTTTTAGCATTTGCCAGAACTTTTTTTCTTCAGAGTGAAACCACAAATACAAACTTGTTTTCTTGCTACACTTATGAACCCCCCATATAATGCTGAGATGGGGGACCTGAGCAGGGTTGAGGAGATACAATTCATGGCACATAGTTTCACGTTTCCCAGACTTATGATTATGTAAGTCAGCCAACAGAATGACGGTAATTACAGGCAGCACATTGTAATGTGGTAATTTGGTACCAATAATCTCCACTGTTACTTTATAAATGTGTTCTTACAGAAAATATACAGGTAGCCAAATTTTGATTTGCTTGGTTTTATACATTATAAGCCTGTTATAGACAGACAGGGGCTCATCTCTCCTTGCTCTTCTGAGCTCTTCCTAGAAGGCAGGTTGCATGTATTAGCTGAGACGTTTGCCATCTTCCTGGTTGATGCCCTCATTCTTTGGAAGAGGAAATGGAGGACTAGAGAAAGACAGTACTTTTTCTGCTTCCTGGAAGAGCCACTAGTTTAGGGAAAATTACCCTTTCTGTTCCTAAAAAGGATTGCAAATCTTTTCTGAAGCACCACCCATCAGAGCTGAACTCACCTTCCTGCTGTGGCTTCTCCTATGTGTCTGCTGTCTCCAGCAATAACAGTGCCATTCTCATGACATATGACTATGTCCCCTTCACATCATTCCTTTCTCATCCCTCACTTCAAATTCTAAATCTAATCTGTTCACTGAACCTATAAAATGTTTTTTTTTAAATGTCTTCTCCTTTCCATTTCCTGAGCTGCTCACCTAGTGGTCCCAACTCCTTTTCAATTTGATATTACAAAGGGTTTCTTACAGAGCATTCAACCTCAAATCTTTTCCAAGATTTGAAAATCCCCCTCTCCAATCCTAACCTACCTTTCACAGTGTGGCCATATCAGTTTTCTTAAAGTCAATCCCTAATCATATTCCTCCACTCAGTAGCTCTCTATTCCATTAGGAATAAAATTCACATACATTAATTTGGTATCCAAAGCCCTCCACAATCTGACCTCACTCCACTTTTCAACCCTTCTGACTGACAAGTCACTTTCATGTACGAGACATTCCAAATGACTTCTTGTCCTTTTCCAAGTGTTCCTTCTCTCTCATGCTTCCATAAATTTGTTTATGGTATTTTTTCTCTTTGTCATTTCCTTCCCTTCCATTATCCCTGCCTTACCAACAGTTTTTGCCCATCTTTCAATGCCCAGTATAAATTGCCTTTCTCCATGGAGCCATTTATGATCCTTTTTATTGAAAACTTCTATTGAAACTAACCTCTCTTACGTCTATGTTTCCTTAACTTTCTTAAGGAACTCACCACATTCTGCCTTATGTTGCCATATTAGCACATCGCATCTCCCTACCAGAGTGGGAAATTCATACCACGAGTGCCTATCAGTTGCCAGGCAGCATGAAATGGAATGAGTCCATGCCATGCTAGGTTTATGAATACGAGCAGTGAACGCAGTTACAATTGGACAGAAACTTCTCGGGGTGAAAGTGGAATGGGAGAGACAGGACAGCAAAATGTAGTTTCCTAAGTTGGAGTCAGGCCAGAGCAATGGGGTTAGCAGCAGTGCTCTTAGGCAAAGTGCTTGACCACATAGAATCATTAAGGCTCTTTTGCTCTCTTCCTGCTGGGAAACCCTTACAAGAGGGATTCGCTTTAAGGGAAGGGGTTCTGTGCACATGATTAGTCTTTCCCTCTAAACCCCAGGGGTAGGATGCTGGTAATTACTTTTAGATCTGTTCAGTGTAATTACACAATAATCCTCAGCCACCTATAAATACTCTGTCATTACATGGCATTTTCCTGGTGAACTCTACCAGGTTTCCTTGTCAGATAATTATAGCTGTGCCACAGGGCAAAGATTAGCGGCACTAAGAACTTCTAGTATTACACTCACATCTCAGCGGCAGGACACTTTCCATTTGTAGAAGCATAAGCTGCAAAGAAGCTGCATACTTTGGCATGTAAAGAGGCGGCAGTTTTTGAAGTTTGGGGTGAAGAAGGAGTTTCTCCTCCCCACCATCATAGGATGGGGAGGATACCAGAATCTTTGACTTTCCTTTTTCACAAATCTAGAGGGAAAGAGGGAAAGTTAGCATATATCTACCCTGGTTTCTCTAAAGAATGAAGTGGAGAGCACCAGCAAAATACACCAAAGAAATAACTCATCTTGGCATGAAAAGAAGAATTGAAGAACCAGGTTAGTGGTTTGCATATTTGCTTTTCTCACTATATTTTATAAACCCTTGAAGAACATTTAACACTTTTCTCACCTTTATATCCCCCTCATCCTCAAGTGATGAGAATGATAAGACATTTTCATATGATACCTGATAAATAATTCATTAAAAAAATAAATAGAAGACAGACAAATGGGAGAAAAGTGGAACTAAAGTAGAATGTGGGAGGGCAGAGAGAAAAATAATGGAAGGAAGAAAGAAAAGAATGGAAATAAGAATGGAGGGAAGCCAGCAGGGAGGGAAGAAAGAGGAAGAAAAAGAAGGAGCGAGGAGGAAACAAGGGCTTGGGGGGAGAGAATCCCATGATTACTTTGCTTTCATGGCTTTGCCTTATTTTAAAAAGTGCAGTCTGGCAAACTAAAGTACATAGTACATACTGGAGGAGAGAATAAGATGAGAAGAACAAATTAAAACCAAGTTAAAAAAAATATGAGTGTGAGATAAACCTGGTTTGGACCAGACTAAGAAAATAGGATTGAATGGGAACATACACAAGAGAATACAAAAATAATTTGGAGAGAGCAGAATTAGATTTCAAGCTTGGTAGACTTCAAGATTAGGGAAATCAAAGGGAAGCTGCTTGTAATTTGAGGTAGAAATTAATAAAAATGACTTTAATTGTAGGTACTCTAATTCAACGATGACAATGTGAGATCCAAATAGAAATGTCTAGAGAGATATGAAGATAAGAGAATTCTTGGGGAATAAGACATTGGACTAGAGAAACAGTTTTACTGGTCATCTACATGAGGTGATATCCAGGACAGTTGAAGTCAATGAGTTTCCCAAGGGTAAAGCATGTGAAAGAGAGAAGAAAATACAAGGATAAACTGGACTTTGGGAATTAGCCATACTAGGGCAGAGACTAAGTTTTATTCATCATTGAAGTCCTAGCACCTAGAAAAATGTCTGGTATATGGAAGGCAATTAACATATTTAATGAATGAAGAAATAAATAGTGCAATGGAGGAGGAAGAACCAACTACAGGAACATAAAAGAGTTCCTTAAAAAATAGGGACTCCAACTTTATTTAAGACTCTCCCAATAAGATAATTAGATTTTCAGATTCCTGGGCTGCATCCTAGAGATCCTGATTCATCAAGTCTGAAGTGAGGTCCAGACATCTGAAACAAACATTTCAACTGATTCTGCTACAGTAGCTCCACAGACTTTCCTTGGAGAAGCACTGAGCTAGAGCAAGAAAGCCAAGTGAGTTTCATTTCACCATCTCCACCAATTAATTTTTAGGGGCTGTCTGGAGTACTGTGCTGAGAAAGATTACATGAGAATGAATCCCATGACTGCACAACAGTTACTGGAAAGTATGCATAATGAATATCAGGCATGGACCTTCTGTACCTTTGATAGTATTTGAGCCTGTTATCTAGTCCTTGCAGACTGTGGATAAACTGTGGAGCTCCTAAGATTCCTGATCCCTGGGATCTGTACTGAATTTCTAGGACCATCAGCTCTTTGTCCAAGGATGACCATGGTAGACTTGGTACATTTTGTGGCCCCATTCATTGGTCAGATAGTTCCATACTCATTAGTCAATCAGCCAACCAACATAAGCTGCTAGGGAAATGAGAGATTAAAGAAATGATGTAGAGATGAAATATAAACACGTGTTTTATACACACACACTCACACACACACACACATATGTATGTATATATATTCTGGAATTTGTAGAAGATGACTTCACCTCTGTACTTGATCCATCATTTTTTAAAAATACC
Source organism: Neophocaena asiaeorientalis asiaeorientalis (assembly GCF_003031525.2). Lineage (NCBI taxonomy): Eukaryota > Metazoa > Chordata > Mammalia > Artiodactyla > Phocoenidae > Neophocaena > Neophocaena asiaeorientalis. The sequence continues at coordinate 1,151,491 of NW_020172827.1, forward strand.
AAATTATTGTTTTAACCTTATTTCCTATTAATGCAAAAATTAACCTGTTAAAAAATTAGACTAGGGGAAAAGGTTCAAGATGGTGTCACAGGACAATCCTAAACTCACATCGTCCCATGGACAAAACAAATATACAACTACATATGGAATAATTCAATCTGAAAGTGACCTGAAAACTGGATGAACAGAGTCTCCACAACAAAGGGTAAAAGGGTAGCATCTAAGTGAATAGGAGAGGCAGAGATATAGTCTCACCAAGGAAAACCCATGCCCCAGCCACAGCAATCTAAAGATGGGAGGTATCATAAAGGTACAGTTATTTTCCTTGCGGGGTGAGGTATTTGAGCACCACATCAGGCAATCTGACTCTTGGTTGCTGCACAGGAGAGATGAGCCACCAAACACCTGGTTTTTTAAAGCAATGGGGAATATGCCCAGGAGAACCATAAAACTGCAGGGGAAAAAAAAAACAAAAAAAAAACTTGCTCTTAAAGGGCTCTTGCACAGACTCACTTGAACTGAAAACCATTGCAAAAATACCAGATTGAAAAACACATGGATCAAAGGTGAAGGGGACCCACTTAACTATTATTGAAATGTCTGCTGGAAAGGCAGGAACCAATTGGATTGCTTCTTCAAAATTGGGTCTCTGGTAGAAGCCATTTTTGCAATCTCAGACTACCTTGCTAATACTGGTGCTGGCAGATGCCATTTTTGCATTCTCCCTCTAGTCTGTTAGCACCAGGGGTCATGCCCCATTGAGAGCCCCACCCATCCCTGTGCAAAGGCAGGGCCTCACAGTCAGCAAAGTGGATAACCCTGCCCACCAGCATGCCTCAGCAACTGCTGGTGGACCCACAGCCACCCCAGGGACGAACCCACCCACCAGTGCCCCACAGTATCCATTCTAGGTGCCAGACCCACCCACCAATGCTCTGCAGAAGGCAGGAACCCACCACAACAGGAGGGTCCATACATCTCATTTAGGGGACATCCCTCAAGTGCTTGGCTCTAGCGGTCAGGAATTGTGCTTCTGAGCCCCAGGACATCTCCTACATAAGGCCACTCCTTCAAGACTGGAAGAAGTAGCTGATGTACCTAATACAAAGAAATAAACAGAGAATTAGGCAAAATGAAGAGACAAAGGAATATGCTACATTCAAAAGAACAAGACAAAACCTTACAATAAGAACTTTAAAAACCTGATAAGGAGTTCAAAGTTATGGTCATAAAAATGCTCACTGAACTCGGGAGAAGAATGAATGAGCAGAGTGAAAACTTCAACAGAGAGATAGATAATATGAGAAAGTACCAAACAGAAGTTATAGCTGAACTGAGAAATACATTAGAGGGGTTCAATAGCAGACTGGATGACATAGAAGAACAAATCAGCAAGCTGGAAGACAAAGCAATGGAACTCACCCATACAGAAAGGAAAAAATTTTTTAAAGAATTTTAAAAACTGAAGATACCTTAAGTGATCTCTGAGACACCAAGCAGAATAACATTCACACTATAAGGGTCCTAGAAAATGAAGTGAGAATGAAAGAACCAGAAAACTTATGTGAAGAAATAGTGGCTGGGCTTCCCTGATGGCACAGTGGTTAAGCATCCGCCTGCCAATGCAGGGGACGTGGGTTCAAGCCCTGGTCCAGGAAGACCCCACATGCCGCGGAGCACCTAAGCCCATGCGCCACAACTACTGAGCCTGTGCTCTAGAGCCCACGAGCCACAACTTCTGAGCCCGTGTGCCACAACTATTGAAGCCTGCGCACCTAGAGCCTGTGCTCTGCAGCAAGAGAAGCCACCGCAATGGGGAGCCCGCACACTGCAACGAAGAGTAGCCCCCACTCGCCGCAACTAGAGAAAGCCACGCACAGCAACAAAGACCTAATGCAGCCAAAAATAATAAATAAATAAATTTACAAAAAAAAGAAAAAAGAAATATGGCTGAAAGTTTCCCTAATCTGGGAAAGAAACAGATATCCAGGTTCAGGAAACCCAGAAAGTTCCAAATAAGGTGAACCCAAAGAGACACACCAAGACATAATTAAAATGGTAAAAGTTAAGGATAAGGAGAGAATCCTTAATGCAGTAAGACAAAAACAACTTGTGATATAAAAGGGAAACTCCATAAGTCTATCAGCGTATTTTTCCGCAGAAACTTTATAAGCCAGACAAAGACATCATAAAAAAAAAAAAAGAAAATTACAGGCCAATATCACTAATGAAAATACAAGCAAAAATCCTCAACAAAATATTAGCAAATCAAATCCAACAATACATTGAAAGGATCATGATCAGTAGGATTTATTGCAGGTGTGAAAGAATGGTTCAACATCCACATATCAATCACACTAACAAAATGAGAGAGAAAAATCATATGATCATGTCAACAGGTACATAAAAATCATTTGACAAAATTCAACATCCATTTATGATAAAAAAAAAACTCAACAAAGTGGGTATAGAGGGAACATAACGGCAACATAATAAAGACTGTATGTGATAAGCCCACAACTAACATCACACTCATCAGTGAAAAGATGAAAGCTTTTCCTCTAAGATTATGAATGAGACAAGGATGCCCATTCTTGCCACTTTTATTCACCATAGTATTAGAAGTCCTAGCCACAGCAACTAGGCAAAGAAAAGAAATAAAAGGAAGAAATAAAACTGTCACTGTTTGCAGATGATATGATACTATCTGTAGGAAACACCAAAGACTCCACCAAAAAAACCGTTAGAACTAATAAATGAATTCAGTAAAGCCACAGGATACAGAATAAATATACAGGAATTTGTGGGATTTCTATGCAGTAATAATGAAGTATCAAAAAGAAATTAAGGAAACAATTCTATTTACAATTGCATCAATAAAGATAAAATACCTAGGAATAAATTTAACCAAGTAAGTGAAAGACCTGTACACTGAAAACTATAAGACACTGATGAAAGAAATTGAAGAAGGCACAAAAAATGGAAAGATATACTGTACTCATAGATTGGAAGAATTAATATTGTTAAAATGTCCATACTACCCAAAGCAATGTACAGATTAAATACAAACCTATCAAAATTCCAATGGCATTTTCACAGACCTAGAACAAATAATTTAAGTTTTGTATGGAAAACCAAAATATTCTGGAAAGCCAAAACAATCTTGAGAAAGAAGAACAAAGCTGGAGGTATCACACACCCTGACTTCAATCCCTACTACAAAGCTATAGCCATCAAAACATCATGGTACTGGCAAAAAAACAGACACATAGATCATTGGAACAGAACTGAGAGCCCAGAAATAAACCCACACATATATAGTCAATTAATCTGCAATGAAGGAGTCAATAACATACAACGGAGGTCTCTTCAATTAATAGTGTTGGGGAAACTTGACAGCCACATGCAAAAGAATGAAACTAGACCACTATCTTACACCATACACAAAAATTAACTCAAAATATTAAAGACTTGAATGTAAGACCTGAAACCAAAATTCCTAAAAGACCATATAGACAGTAACCTCATTGACATCAGTCTTAGCTGTTTTGTGGAATTGATGCCAAAGGCAAGGAAAATAAAAGAAAAAATAAGCAAATGGGACTACATCAAACTAAAAAGCTTCAGTAGGGATCATCTTTAAAAAGAAAGGCATCTTACTGAATGGGAGAAGATATCTGCAAACCATATATCAAATAAGAGACTAATATCCAAAATACATAAAGAGCTCATACAACTCAACAACAACAAAAACAAAACACAACTGTATTTAAAAAAAAAGGACAGAGGGTCTGAACAGGCATTTTTCCAAGGAAGGCAGATAGATGTCCAATGGGCACATGAAAAGATGTTTAACATCACTAATTATCTGGAAAATGCAAATCAAAGCCACAATAAGATATCACCTCTCATCTGTTAGAATTGCAATTATCAAAAAGACAAGAAATAACTAGAGTTGGAAAGATGTGGAGAAAAAGGAGCCCTTATACTCTGTCGATGGGACTGTAAATTGTGGCAGCCACTATGGAAAACAATTTTTTGAGATTCCTCAAAAAATTAAGAATAGAACTACATTTGACCCAGCTATTCCATTTCTGGATATTGATCTTAAGAAAACAAAAACACTAACTCAAAAAGATATATGCATCCCCATGTTCATAGCAGCATTATTTACAATAGCCAAGATATAGAAACAATGTAAGTATCATTGAGAAATGAATAAAGGAGATGCTGTGTACACACACACACACACACACACACACACACACACACAGGAATATTACTCAGCCATGAAAAAAGGAATGAAATTCTGCCATTTGCAACAACATGGATGGATCTTGAGGGATTATATACTAAGTGAAATAAGTCAGACGGAGAAAGACAAATACCATATGATTTCACTCATGTGAAATCTAAAAAACAAAACAAAACAAAAAAGAACAAAACAAATGAACAAACAAAACCAAACTTGTAGATGCAGAGAACTGATTAGTGGTTGCCAGAAGGGTAGAGGGTTGGAGGGTGGATGAGATGGGTGAAAGGGGTCAATGGTGTGGTGATGGATGGTAACTAGATTTGTAGTGGTGATGACTTTGTACTGTATACAGATGTCAAATTATAATGCAGTACACCTGAAACTTACAGAATAAAAGATTAAACTAGATAACCACTATTTGTAAGCTCAGCAACACCTAAGGAACAATTTGGTTCAATTCCTTCAGTTTCAAGATAAAGAAAAGGACACCTATGATGGCAAAGTGACAGTTAGTGGCTGGTTCTATTCAATTTCTATGCCATCATTATTATGTTTTGTATTTTTAACTGAAGGATATTGACAACTGTGAATTAAATTGCAAATTTTAAAAATGCTACTGCCTTGTTATATAATGTCTGTGAGGATATATTATAATTCTTATCTCTAGGAAGAGGAAATAAATTTCATTTTGCTCCCTTATGTATTATATTCATATTTTTATATATAAAGCTATTCTAGAATGTTATTAAGTTCCAAAACTGGTGATGGATACATGCAGGTTTATTCCACAATTGTTTGTAATTTATAGATGTTATTGATGATTCTAGAATAACACAATGTTAGAATTGGAAGAGATTTCAGAATTGTCCTAAGTACTTCATTTCATAGGTGAGATAATTAAGATACAGACAGTTACTTCATTGGAACCTATAAATAACATAAAACAAAAATATAGATATTCCACATCATAAATTAAGTGAGAGTGTGCTTGAAAATTTATGTGGTATAAATGAAGCAAGGACTATATCCTTTTAGGAAGAAAACTAATATTTATTGAGCAACTTCTACATGGCAGACATGTACACATTCTTAATCTCATTTCATCATCAAAATAATTGATGATTTAAAACTTATGATTCAGGAAACAGATCCTCAAACAGTTTAAAATAGAACATAGGTCAGACAGCAAAACAGGTCTTTGAATTCTAATTCTACAAGTCTTTCCTTCTTTCGACCACAGTTCTTTTGAGGTGAGCTGGAGTTAGCATTCCCTGCAACAGAGTTTAGTAAAAGCTCTTTTTACTCTTTGTAGCATTAATCAGTAACTGTTAAAGTGCAGTTGTCTGACCGCCACTGTAGTACCTTTCCAATATCTGTTTCCACCAGGCTTGTCCAGTTAGAAGTAAGGTTGCTTTTTGATATACATGGGGACAACTTTGAGATTTTTAATTTGAGATAGGACCAAGATGTGCCCCGTGGGGATAATTATGTTATAACAATTTGTCGCTTTACGTTTCTAACCCATTTTACATTATTCAATAGTTTTCACAAAAAGGATTAATACTATTGCATGACAAGGTAGAGGAGGAAACAATGGGAACACCAACCATTCTGGTTTGCCTGGAACTGAGGAGTCTCCTGTGACATGTGACTTTCAGTGCTAAAACCAGGACAGTCCCTGGCCAGCTGGGATGAGTCTATCACCCTGAGAAACAGAGACACAGGAAGGTAAAATTTCTCATCTACGGTCACACAGTAAGTTAGTGATGGGATTGGACTAGAATCCAGAGCTCCTAGCAACTAGTTCTGGGCCTTTCCAACTAAACAACAGTGATTACTAAATTTTGAAACATAGACTTTGACCCTTCCTATAATTTCATATGCTTAAGGCGAATGGATGGTGTATTGGCAATAAAAATATAGCAATATGTTATCCTATTTTGTTCCATTCTCTGCATTCTGACTTATTCATTTTAATCAAGACTCTCTCACCCTCAGCCATGATGAGTGGCCACCTTATGCTGAATGGAGGTTCCTGGCCCAACTTTACCAACCCCTCTCTAGCTGTCACACTGGTAAACAACTCAGGCCCATGCAAGTTCACACACAAAAGATTCTGCAATGGTAACATTTATCTTGTACATATTCCATTTATCTTTAGCAAAAAGCTTCAGACCCAAACTATCTTAAGTGATCTCAAAAAGACAGTGATAAGTACCTTCCCCCGTCATTATTGTTCATTTTATCACAGTGGTGATAGCAGTAATGGTGGTTGTAACCCCCATCAAGTCCATTTAACATGGCTCATTTTCAAAAGCCACTCAATGCCTTGTGACAGTCTGACCAGGCGGTTTGAAAAGATCACTTAACCCCGATGATCTGAGGAAGACTCTGAGTGGGGAAAGAAGGCCCTACAGTCAGAGGCGAGACGGTGAAAGGAGGGATGGGATAAAAAAGACCATTGATTTTATGACAAGGGGCAGAGCCACTGTCAAAACTGAGCAGCACAAATTGAAGGAATGTTTCAATTAGCTGTTTGCAAGTGAAATTCCTCAGAAGTTGGGATGCACTAGCTTCTAGTTATTGTTGATTATGTTCATTCTTTCAGTTTTAATATGTGTGTGCTTATTCTTAATACTAAAAGAGAAATCTAAAATTAGAATCTCTATTAGCAACGAAAATCGTTAAAGAAGGCCCATAAGAATTTCAATAAGAAGGTGTTTTATGATGAGCAGGCTGAAAAGGGGAACGTGGAGCCCATGTGAGCCACCTGTCACACGCCCCGACGTGAGGTTGCCTAACTCTGCTACCTGTTCTGCAATCCCACAACTGGCCTCTGCAATTTACGTAGCAGGTATTGAAACCGTTACCGACGCACACCAGTTTCTGGAGGCGATGGATGTGGATGAGGGCCATGGGTGAGTAGATAACAACTAGAAGGAAAAAATATCAGTAGCACCCCCTTTTCTGCAACTCGTGCTAGCTCAAAGGATGACTCGGAGCTGGTGTTGCCTGAGAGCTCTCAGACTGAAAACATGGAGATATTCACAATGATAACCCAGTTATTAAGGCAGCAGACTCAAGAGCCAAAGTACCTGGTTCAAAGCCCCCTTCTGCCATGTGCTGGCCGTATGACTTTAGGTTAAGATTTTATCTCTCTAAGTTTCACTCTCTTTGTCAGCAAAATGGGAGTAATAGACCCTATTGCGTAACCCTGTTGTGAAATTAAAATACGTAAAATAATTCATGCAGCATGTTCAACACAGCGCCTGTAGTATACAGCATGTCCTATAGAAAGGTGATTATGACTATAATTAATCCATATGACATACATATTTTTAAGCTTGATTTTCTAAGCATAAGTTCTTAATGAATTAATTATCTTCTCCTCCATCTCAAGATGTAAGTCTTGCCATATAATAACTGAAGGGCACAAGGGTTTAAAAAAAAAGAGCGCTTGATTCTGTATTTACGTTCAGGCTCCATTACCTATGGGCTTTATGATCTTGATAAAGCATGATCATTATGTTTAACATCAAGGACAATATTACATGATGCTTAGAAGTTCAAGATTTGGAAACTTATATTAATCTGGTCTTGAATATTCATTCCACCACTTTCTAATGATAGGGTGTCTTATATATTCACAGGAGCAGACTGTGCTACCCATCCTTCGGACTTCACATTAAATATCATTTCCTCCAGTAATCTTCCTCACTATTTTTTTCACATTCTCAGTGCCCCCTGTACTTATCCCTTGTGACAGTCATCAGAATTATATACTATGAAATTAACTATGTAATTATGACCCAACTTTCCTAATAAACCACAAGCTCCGATAAAGCAAGCAACTTGTTTATTTTTGTTTATTTTTGTTCATGCCGGTATCTTCCTGGCTGGCACGTGGTAGGTGACAATTGTTGAATGAATAAAGAACTTTGAGTAAAAGAGTGAGATGATATGAATTATATTTCAAGAGGATCACGCTGGCTGCTGTTTTTAAAAGAAATTGTTAAGTGGATGAGATTGGGAACGGGAAAGCTAGTTAGGAAACTACTGCAATAATTTAAGTTAGAGATGTTGGTGGCTTGGACCGAAAGGGTAGTGATGGAGGTAGTGGGGAGTGATGGACTCTAGACACATTTACTAATGAATTTGATGTTGGGTGTAAAAGAAAGAAAAGAGCCGAAGACGATTCCAGGGTTTGGGTCTTGGGCAGCTGGGTGGATGGAGTGTCATTATTTTAGACAGGGAAAACTACAGAGGGGAAGATTTATTTTAGTAGTTCAGGAGTTCATTTTTGGAACACGTTAAGTTCATCCAAATGAACATATCAAGCTAGCCACTGTGTACCCAAGTGTGTGGTGTAGAGGAGAGAGGTCTGAGCGGGAGATAAAAAGTTTATAATTAGTGTCATGAGACTGGATGAGATCACCAACAAAAGAGAAGAGAGTCTAAGAATAAGCTCTGGAGCAATCAAATATTAGAAGTCAGGAGATGCTGAGGAACTAGCAAGGACAATGAGAAGGAACAGTCAATGAGGGGAGAGGAGTAGATGCTGGAAACCTTCAAAGAAGCTAGGGTGATAAACCACGTAAAATAATAAGGGGACTAAGGATTTCCCATTTGATTTGACAATATGAGGATCATTGGAAACCTTGACAAGAACCATTTCAGAGTGAACTGGTGGAGGCAATTGCCTGATATAAGTGGATTGAAAAGAGAATGAAATTTAATCCAAAACTGCAATGAGGTACCATTTCACACTCACTAGAATAGCTAAAATCAAAGAGACTGCTCACACTAAACATTGGTGAGGATGTGCAGCAAATGGAACTCTCATGTAATCCTAGTTGTAATGTGAAGTGTTAGAACTACATTTGTTTGACAGTTTCTTTAAATGGAAATATATGCTTACCATAATACTCAACACATCCACCCAAGACATATGTCCAAAATAAATGGAAACACATACCCATTCAAAGACTTATACACAAATACTCAGAGCAGCCTCTTTATAATAGCCAAAACCTAGAAGAAACTAAAATATCCAACAACAAGAGAATGGATATTCAGATTGTGGTGCAGTCATATAATTCATGTGGGAAGAAAATTATGTGATTAGAAAAGGGCGAGAGGAAATTCTCTGGGTAATGGATATGCTCTATATCTTGTTTTGGGTACTAGATCTATGTGTGTAAGCTCTTGTCACAACTCACTGAACTGTACACTTGAGAGCTGTGCATTTTATGGAACGTTAATTAAATCTCAATTTAAAAAAAGAGGGAATCAGAGAAGACTTGGAGTCATTGAATTATAGACAACTCTTTAAATGGAAAGAGGATCAGGAAAGAAGATCAAAGGAATTAGGTGAAAGCTGGAGAGGCATCAGAGTTAAGGAAAATCTTTCCTCCCATTATTTAAAATGAGACGTGTACTATATTTGTACGCTGATATAAATGATCCAGTAGACAGAAAAATAAGTAATGATGCACAAGATTATAACACTTATCTTTTAGAGTTGTTCTTAGGATAAAATTAGATAATTAGTGAGAAGAACTTAACACAGTACCTGGAATGTAGTAAAAGCTCAGCACACCATAGCTGATTCTGTTATTGTTGCCAAGCACTGCTTATGGACTCGCTGCTTCCACTCTAAGTGCAGCGCATATGATGACTTATTTTTCTTAAGACTTTTGCTTTATGCTTTCTTTGATAGTACCTCGCTATTAGGCTGACACCCCCACTACTCCACCAATACCATCCACATTAAGGTCACCTGCCACTCTGTCAGTAAGTCTGAAATTTGTAATGCCCTCTTCCCCTTTCAATTTGCTCTCTATAATCTGCAATGTGCTGCAAAATGCAGATTACCAAACTGTTATAACCGAATCTATCAAAGAAGGGTGAATAAGCTAAGAGAGAACTCATCTATGCCATTTTAACTGATCCTTCCTCCTAACTCACTTGGCCAGGTCAGTCTCTATTCATTCTTTAAGTGTCCATTTAGATTCACTTCCCCTGAGAAGCTTTCTCTGACCACCAAAGACTAGGTTGTCTAGCTCTATAAGTCAGGAATTCTTCAGCTACAAGCAATGGAAAGAAAACTGAAACTAGCTCTCTAAAACTATTTACAATAGCCAAGACATGGAAGCAACCTAAATATCCATCGACAGATGAATGGATAAAGAAGAAGTGGCACATATACACAATTGAATATTACTCAGCCATAAGAAGGAATGAAATAATGCCATTTGCAGTAATATGGATGAACCTAGAGATCATCATACTTAGTGAAGTAAGCCAGACAGAGAAAGACAAATATCACAGTATCACTTATATGTGGAATCTAAAAAAAAGGATACAAATGAACTTATATACAAAACAGCAATAGACCCATAGCCCACAGAAAAAATTTATGGCTATGAAAGTAGAAGGAAGGAGGGATAAATTAGGAGGTTGGGATTAACATATACATACTACTATATATAAAATAGATAACCAACAAGGACCTACTATATAGCACAGGGAATTATACTCAATAATTTGTAATAACATATAGTGGAAAAGAATCTGAAAATGTATATATATATATATGTGTGTGTGTGTGTGTGTGTGTATAACTGACTCACTGTGCTGTATACATAAAACTAACACAACATTGTAAATCAACTATATTTCAAGTTTTAAAAAGTGGTAGGGATGGATATTGATCCATATAATTGTAATATTCCAGAGGAGAATCTGGACAGATATGGCTAGATCCAAGAGTTAAAAAGGTGTCTTAGGAATCTGTGTCCCCCTGTTCCTACTTCTCTGCATTACCCCCAATCTCTGGACTCTGATTTCCTCTGTGTTGCTTCATTCTCAGGTGATTTCTTTCCAAATGTTGACAAAGATGATCAGGTAGTTGTTAAGAGCAAAAAAATCTATTGAAAAGAACATTCCCTTTTCTCAATTCTAGTACAGGTCCCAAGGGGATTTATTTTCCTGACTTGAACCAAATGTTCATCAAGTGTCCCTTGGGAAATAGAGTACTCTGAATGAATATATGCCTTGGACTTAGGAGCAAGGAGGTGGTGTAAGACACCGCTATGAATCATTGACTAGGAACAGGAACTTCATTCTGGGCAGGTTTAGACATAGGGTCTCCATGTTGTCTCTCCAAGATACCTTAAATGAGCCCTATTTTAACACTTAAAAGTAACTGCTATTATTACTATGCGTTAAGGACTATGCTGAGAATGTTACAAATAACATTTCAGTTAATTGTCACAAAAGCCCTATGAGGTACTATTTAGTTCTATTTTACAGATGAGGAAACTGAAGCTCAGAAAAGTTGTTAGACATTCAAGATCAGGCAACTAGAAAGAGGTGGACCTACAGACGTAATTATGGACCTCTTACGATTCTGGAGACCCTCTTACCGTGCGTTCCTTATGACTTTTGATAGGTGGTCTGTCCTCTGGGGTTTTCCATGGAAACATAACCATTTGGTGTTTCTTCCAGCTGTTTACAGTGTATTCATTCCAGCATACTTACTTCCTTGAACATTTGACTCCCATCTCCGCAATCTGCAATGTTAATTGCAGCATTTCAACTTTGTTCAGGGTGAGCCATGACTTTTTCAATGCTTCTAGGAGACATATCAGTACCAAGTTTACACAATTTCTTTAGATTCTTGCCGGGATACTAAATCCTGTATGTCAAGAAAGAGCTCCCAGATCAGTAAATTATTTTCCACAGCATTTCATGTTCTGGGACTCTAGATGTAGCACCCTGAGCATCCAGTCCTAGGCGTACTGTGAGTATCTGTCAGCTCAGTTATGTAATTTGAGGCAAAGTCCCTTCCCTTACCGTATCAGGCCCAACACAGATCCAGATGAGCTGCAAGGCCTTCCTTAAAGGGGGTTCTATCTGGGGCAGTACGTCTTGATATCCATCTTATGTCACAGATCACCTAGTCTTCTGAAGCAGATTATTACAAACTTGGATACATTTTATGTAACTATTAATTTGGTGAATATAGTCTTTTCTTTCTTAACTAGAAAAGAGGATTTTAAACAGTTTGCATTCACACGGAATGGACAGTGTTATACATTTAGAGTTCTGTTCTTAAGCTATGTTAACTCTCCTTCCTTCTGTCATGATATAGTTCAAAGACACCTGGAGCATTTAGACATTCCACAAAAAATCACGTTGATCTACATTCACAACATTATGTTGATTGGCCCGGATAAGCAAGAGCTGGTCAGAACACTGGAGGCCTTAGGAAGGCACACATACATACCCTTCCATAGAATGATTCAGAGACCAAATACATCTGTAAGATCTGTAGTGGTCCAGTCATTAGAGCTGTGCCAGGACATCCTCTTCAAAGTAAAGACAAATTATCGCATCTTGCACTTATTACCACAAAGAATGAAGCATAATTCTCTCATGTCCTGGGGGCTGCATATTCCACACCTAGGAATATGGCTTTGCCCCTTATACAGAGAGAGGCGAAAGGCTGTCAGCTTTGAGTGAGGCCTGAAGGCCTGAAGTAGGAGACAGCTCTTTTGAAGATCCAAACTGTGGTACCAATGGTCTTACCACTTGGACTATGCTCCTCTGGTGTCCGAAATATCAGTGATGGGAAAAGAGGCTACACGGAGTTTGTGGGAGAATCACATGGCACCCTGGGATTCTGAAGCAGGACATTGCCATCTGCTGAAGAGAATTACGCACCATTTAAAAACAACTCCCGTCATGTTTCTCAGCCCTGGTAGAACAGAAGCCTGCCCGTGAGACATGAGCGACCATGCAGTTGGAACTTCCCATCATGAGTTGGGTCCTATCAGACCCACCAAGTTATGAGATCAGTGGATCTGGCAGTAATCCACTGTAGGATGGAGTGTTGGCTCTAAGACTGAGATTAAGTAGGACCAGAGGGCATAAGTAAGCTGCATAAGCATATAGCCGATAGTCCCCTTAGTATCCACCACTGTTGTACCAGTGCCCCTTCCTCAGCTTGCATCTAGAGCTCTGTGGGGATTCCTAAAGGAGGAAAAAAAGTCCAAGCTTGGGGCAGTGTCCCTGTTCATACACTTTGTGCTGAAACAGAGGTGGGCCCACATTAGACTTCACAGGCAGTGGTGAATAACTAACTGACCAGATGGAAAGGAGCCTAGAAGGAAACAGATTGAAATAATGGGGACAAAGAAATCTTGGATACAGACATACAAAAGAAGATATTGGACTGGGTATAAAGTGTGAATGTCCTTCAAACACGTGTTAACACCCACTAAAAAGCATTCACCACAGAAGCACTAAATAAGCAAGTATATCAGATGACTTTACATAGTGGACACATGAAAAAAGTGGCCATGGTGACAGAGATGGAGGCTATGCATGGGCTCAACTATATGAATTCCTAACAACAAAGGCTGTTCTAGCTACTGCTGCCACTGGAGGTTCAAAATGACAGCAGTAGAGACCAGTACTCCACCCCCAGCATGGTTCTATTTCTCTAAGATACCATCTGGCCACTTGATGACAAGTAGACGACATTGGGTCCCATATATCCTGAAAAGGCCAGCAGTTTATCTTCATAGGGACTCATTTCCCATATGGGTTTCCTTTTCTTGTTCACAGAGCTTCAGCCAGCACCACTATTTTACAGAGGGGCCAAGCCTGAGACCCACTTCACACTGTGTCCTCATTGTGTGCACAGAACATGAGATCCAGTGGTCATTTGACATACCATAATGTCAGAAGCAACTGGCCTCATGTGCTGGAATGGCCTACGGGGGCACAGCTCCAGCTCCAGCTCCAGCTCCAGTGGAGAGGCTATTATTTTAAGCATAGGTTGGCAAATTCAGTCTGCCACCTGTTTTTGTAAATAAAAGTTTTTTTGGAACACAGCCATCCTTATTCCTACACATATTGTCTATGACTGCTCTTGCACTACAAGGGCAGACTTGAGTTGTTGTCACTGAAACCATATGGCCCACAAATTCTAAAATAATTACTATCTGGCTCTTTACAGAAGAAGTTTGCCAACCCCTCTTCTCAAGGATGTAATGCCATCAACCAGAAAATAGTATACGGTGTGCCCCCAGTAAGAAAAATGTATAGTTCCAGGAATCAAGGGGTTGAGACATCAATGGTCTCACCATCACAGAGAATAATTTGCTGGATTTTGTGTTTCAAATACCTACGAGTCTGAGCTATATTTCCTGGTCCTCAAAAGTGGCACACTTCTTTCTGGGGGTACAATAAGGGTCCCATTGAATTATAAGATAAAGTGCTACTATATGGAAAAGTGGATCTGAGTGGTACAAGAAATGGAATGTAGTAGACAGAGAGATGAATAACTCAAATTCCTCTGCAAAGAAGTTCTTGTTACCCCCCTGCAAGGAGTGCAGTCAAAAGTTCCTTCAGGTTCTGTCTCAATTATAGAAAATGTATTTACCCAAGATCATGACCTTCACAAAGCAACCCATATCCAGAAACTGAGCAAAGCAGAGGTATAAAGTTTTGGCTATTTTGGTCTTATGTGGTGAGTGGTTGGCTGGTACCATCTCACAAGAATAGATTGTGTGTATTTCTTCCCCATTCCCCACTTAATGACATCACATCGGTAGCTTGAAGTCAGCTATGGTAGGGGAATTTATGTGATGGACATTGGCAAATACTACAAATCAGGAAATTTTTTTTTCCCAGAGAGCTAGTTGTTAAATGTTTATCAGCACAACTCTGGGACACTTTCTTGGGCAATACTGACTCTGTAACTCACTGTCAGAGTTGAAGGGCTTTGTTGGGCCTGTGTCATAGCTTTCCTTCTTCCTCTAACCAAGACTGCTTCCTCCCTCTTCCTTCCACAAGTATTGATCCCTAATAAAATGCTAAATTTCATCTCATGTCTGCTTCCAGAAAACCCAGGCTGCAACTTAAGATTGTTTAGTATAAATATTACTATTTGTAATCTTGGCATTTAAGTAGCACTTGCAGTTGTTAAAAAAAAAGTTGTACTTATTTTAAGTGACATTGTATATTGCAATGCTTTGTATCAGGCTTTTGAACACCTCAGTATAGAATTTTAATTCTCAACACCCTGGGAAAACCAAATGGCAAGCAAAGGAGAGCTAAGTTAAAGTTATGAAATCTTGTATTATTTCTGAAAGGCACATCGACATGAAAATAGGGGTACTAAAAACAAATATCACAGGGAAGACCCTTGTGATACAATCAAAGACTTATAATTAAAATTCTCGTTTGAAATAGTATAATGGAAATGCTCCCAGTACTAGTTAATCAATCACCTCTATACATAAACATAGCTGCAACAGGCCTTCTTAGACATATTTTAAGATCCTAAATTATAATACAATCACTCACTCATGATTCACAACATATTCAATAAAATGTTGCATAAAAATTCTCAGCTGCTCTTAAGCTTGAAAAGCATTCTTTTTCATGGGTGTAGTCACTAATTCTTGGTGCTTCGGGGGAACAGAATGTGGACATATTGATGCCAAAGGAGCCAGTCCCAACCTGAAAATGGCCCAGGGAATTAAGGGAAAGAATGCCGGGTTAGGTCCAAAACATGGTAAATATGGTCCTAGGTCCTAGATTAATACTGTCATCTATAGCATACTACCAACACACACACACACACACACACACACACACACACACACACACACACACACATACACAAAACCATTGCCTCAAAGCTCCTAGATACTACCACCAAAATGTGCACTATTACTTTATGTGTTTTCTGGGGCTTTCCTATTTTAGGGAACGTGTTTCAGCTCTTTCTCCATACCCTTGAATACAATGTTTTGACTTATCTTTGGCTTCCTAAACTGCCCCTGCCCTACTTAAGTGAACAACACTTTCTCCTTGATGCCCAGACTAGATGTCGGCCCCTACCCTTTTCAGGATTTAGACTTTAGCTCTTAGCAGCAGATATAGGTCGGCTCCATCCACTTCCATAGCTCGCTCCTGCACCACAGTGTAGCAGTGTGTCCTAGCCCTTTCTGCCCCTCTTCACTGTTCTAGCTCTCCAGAAAGAAGACCCCAGACAGTCATTAACTCTTGATGACTTTGGGTAACAGGAATGATAGCAACACTTCTGGAACAAGAAAGTTACATTTTTAACAAGTCATGGAATTTTCCCCACCAGAATTATAGTGCAGTTGCTTACAATAAAAGCTGTCATGATGAAGATCAGACCACATTTCCCAAAGGGCTGTTCCCAGCAAGCGAGGCCATGTGTCAAAACATAGCCTTCGAAGGTACAGCATGGAGTTGGAAAAAGTGGACAGAAAAGCAGTGTTGAGGAGACAGTGAGGATGGAGGTAGGGAATAAGGGAGGTGGGGAGAATAATAAAGCCTTTCAAAGAAGAAGACGTGTTAAAAGAGAAATTTTAAAAAAATATTTCTGTTTTATATATTATAGGTGGCCCTGCTTGACACTTTTACAGAGATCTAGACTAAAGACGTATGTTATTCTTCAAGGTTTCTGACGGTAGATTACCATTTCATTAAATGTTGCTATGAGGCTGTGCTCTGATTAGGTTTATATGTTATATGGAGAAAAAATATATAGCCTACATATAGCTCTTCCTCTTTGTCATTATACATTTAAACTAAATTAGCTGGAGTAAAAGCCAAATAAATGAAGATTCAGTCCACACACCTTGAAAACACTCAGTGATTTTAAGATGCTCTAAATTTTCATGAGATGGTACATTGTATATACAACTCCAGGACTGGTGTCTGACTTATAGCCAGGGCCCCATAAAGATTTATTTACTTTTCCCTACCTATTTCTTCTCTTCAGGTGACAAATATTAGTTCATCAAAAATAACTCATCAAAATAGTTGGGAATACTATAAATTATGCAGAAAAAGAGAATAAAGAGGCTAAGATGTCCGTTCTGAAGAATTAAACTACTAAGTGACCTCCAGTCTTTCAGGCACAGTGAGGGATCATTGTGCATAAGGCCCCAAAACCCTTTGATTATGCCAATCCTAGGAGTCATTTTTCAGGATATTGTCTTCAGTTTCTCTTTAGTGATCTCAGGTTCTTCCTCTGTATTTATTACTTTTCTTCATGTTCCCATTTCTCTCTTCTACCTTCCTCAGGCACCCAGTACCACCACTACTACTTCTTGGGGAATTACAGGAATTATTCTTGTTTATTTACATATTAGTATAGGGGAAACCACTGGTTATCATTTTATTTGTCAACTGTAATCAATTCATGTAGTGTCTGCCTGAAGGCTGCCTCAGAATCCTTCTCAACACCTTACTAGGCAGGGTGTGAGGAAGAGTCTGCTGTGATTAATCAATTCACTAGCAATGCTTCTGATGGGTTTGGAGGCTGATGGTGTTACTGTACAGCTTATTTGTCAAATCTGCCTTTGTGTAATTTTAAGTAAATATTTAGCTCTGCTCCCAACTCCACCAGAATACTTACATTTTTTTTTTAAATGTTTATTATGAAATATTTATGAAATATTTTATGAAATATTATGAAATATTTAAATATCTACAAATGTAGAGACAATAGAATAATGAACCTGATTTATCCGAAATCCAGATCCATCAAGTGTCAATACATAGCCAGTCTTCTTACAGCTATACCTCCAACCACCACCACCCCTTATCTCAAGACTATTTTGAAATAAACCCCAGAAATTAGAGTATTTCATCTGAAAATATTTAGGTACATATGTTTAAAGAGACAAGGACACTTTTAATACTTGTATTATCCATTTCCTCTTAATAAAGGAATGAAGGACTTCACAGTAGAAGTTTTTAGGAGGTAGGTCCCCTCCTCTGGATTGCCAAACTCACAGAGAATAGCACTTTCCTGCCTTTTTCAAGACTGGTGATTTGAGAATTACAGATGATCATGTTCGATTGGGAAGGAGATTTTTGCCTGATTTTTCTGAATGGGCAGACTCCATCGCACATACAAAGGCAGAAGGTGCCGGGAAATGAGAGTGGAGCTGTAAGTAGTGAGAGACGTGATGTGAACAAAACCTTACCAAGCACAGATGAGAAAGCAACCAGCATTGCTCCAATTTCATTAAGATAAAAACCAAATTGGCTACTGGCCAACAAAAATGATGCTGCTGAGGAGGAGGGATGTGTTTTGATGAAGCAATGGTTCAATATTACACAAACTATTCAATAAAGAGTCTTATTAGATTCTGGTTTCTAATTCTATACAGTATCAATAAAGGTTGAGGAGAGTCAGGAAAACTAGCCTTATGTTCCATTTGTTAAGAGGAGCTAAGCCTGGAGGGTGAATTTTAGTCACAAGAGACCGGAATTAGGTTTGTGTGTAACTACCTCATCTGCCCATTCTTGGTGAAGCCATGATAAGTAAGCAAATGTCACACAGTAGACCATGTGACCTCGATGATTCAAAAGGGCATTTCAACAAGCCAAAACCACAGAATCAACATTTTCTCCCAACCCACTGCTCTTTTTTCTCATATAGTCATAGCTTAAATGATCATCTCAGTTCCTGGCAAAATAAAATGTTTTATACATGCAATTTCTGTGCTTGCTCTATGCACCACTCCTTATTTCCACACAAATACAAGAACCAGAAGAGCGTGAGCCAATCAGTGCTGCCCATCTTTGCTTGTCTGAGACTCCATTGCTCTAGCCAGAGAATCCTCATTTCCAGGGAATTCCCATTTACTCAAGCTGCTCATTGGAACTGTTTTATTCCCTCTCCCCAGATGTATGCCCATCCATGAAATGTCTATGAATAATACTCTGGTTTCATAAAGCACATTAAATAAGCCCTGCATGAGTTTGCATCACTTATTCCCCCCTCCCTTAGAAAGTGGATAACTCAGAGCAAGCTGGCTGACTGTTAACAAATGTATAGCAGACAGTAAGCAACGTCATGTCCATTGTTGTTCGAGACCCTCCACCTTACATAAGGCAAAGCTGACTCACGTTGGTGAAGGAGCAATCTGTGTGCTGATCATTCTTATACGTACCTTCTGCATCCGTTCCATCTCCTATAACAAAATACCACGGACTAGGTGATTTATAAACAACAAATATTTATTTTTCACAGTTCTGGAGGCTGAGAAGTCCAAATCAAGGTACCAGTAGATTTGCTGTCTGACGAGAGCCTGATTCCTGGTTCATAGATGGTTGTCTTCTCTTGCTGTATCCTCACCGCTGAAGGGGCAAGGTAGCTCTCTGGGATCTCTTGTATAAAGTCACTAATCCCATTCATGAGGCTCCAGCCTCACGACTTAATCATCTCCCAAAGGCCCCCCTCCTCCTAACACTGTCACATATGAATGAATTTGGAAGGTACACAAACATTCAGTCTATAGCATGCATCTTGACTATGCATTACCATATGCTTTTGAGTTAATACATACAGTTTCCTAAAAGTGTTTTGTGATGAAAGGCATGGCATAAATGTAAGTTCTCACTATGGCTTGCATTATAGCTTCACTACAATCTACTTTACTAGAACAATCATAAAATTACATATTTTCCCAATCATCAGGTGAAATATTGAATATTCTTTCCTGTGCACAAAACAAACCCATATTGGATTTTATAACTTTGATAGATATTATTTTTATTGTTATTTTTATATTATGCTTCTGTACTTCCCTTTATGTATCACCTTTTCACAAAATGCAAAGAATTGTCCCTCAGTGTTGGTTTAGTCTGACTACTGCAAGTAAAGAGAAACTTCTTCAATCACCTTTTCCCTCTTACAAAGGAAGCAATTTCCTACAAGGAGGACTCACAGACAGGGTCAAAGGAGATCATTACGGTGAAAATGTCAAAGTCCCCTCACTTGAACCACATTGAGATGAGGGCAAGTGTAGGGATGCTTCAACCCACTGCCATGGGGCTTCATGTGGCTCTTTAGAGCTTTGTGTGCAAACATTGAGGCACCTGCAGAAAAGAGTTTAAATTGTTACAGTAACAGTTTATAGAAACAAATAACTAAACATAAAATTTGTTGAGTTTAAATTAATTATGTATTTAAACTTCATTTCATAGGAATATGACTGTCAGAGTTGCCTTACAATGGGCTGGATGGATTGCCTCACAAAATGGTGAGAACAAAAGCATTCAATATGTTTAATCAAAGCCAGATGATAATTTGTCAGGGACACTGAAGAGAAGAGTCTAGGCATCCTTGATTGCTCTCTTCCCCTCACATTGCCCCCAACTCCACTTGTGGAAATTCTATTGGTTCAACAAATACACGTCGGTCCACTTTATTTTTGCCCCAGTCCAAGCCACAATTATCTCCTGCCTCAACACTGTAACTGCCTCCTATTCCGTTTACCCTTTTTATCTAGACATCGTTCTCACTCAGCAAATTTGTCAAATTATGTCACTCTCCTACTTCAAATACATAGTCCTTAGAATAAAATCCAAAGCCTCTACTCCGGCCTACAATTTCTTGAGAGACTTATCTCCCTTCTATCTTTCCAGACTTATTCGCCTCTCTCTCCTCCTGTATCACCACATTCTGGCTACAGCAGCCTCCTTTCCATGCCTCAGCCAGATCAAAGTGAGTTTCACTCCAGGGGCTTTTCCCTGCTGCCCCTCTTCCCTTGGACTCCTCTTATTGTCAGTATCTTCCCTGAGGTATTAGCTCAGAGTGTCATCATCTCAGAGATAACTTCCCTGACTGCTCAAAGCACTCTCAGTTACTCCTTTATACAGTCCTAATTTTTCCTTCGTAAGCCTATGACCACCTAAAACATTCTCACATATGTTTTTAGTTAGTTATTTACTTCAACCTGGTTTTATTTTTTTCCCAAAAGAATGTTATCTTCATGAGGATAGGAACAGTCCTTGTGTGTCTTTATCATCACTGTGTACCCAGGTACCAGTGCAGTCTCTGGCACAGGGGCAGGTGCATTCAGAAAAGGTTTAAGGAATAAATACACATCTAGAATGGAAAAGAGGGGAAGTAGGTGACTTTGGCAGTTCTTTGATACTCAAGGCAAATCTGATCCTCAGAGACAGAAGATCTTTGGCCTCATTGAAAGTTCAACATTTTTTATAAGTTTGCCTTGTATAGAGGACTGAATTTGTCCTCCACTTCCAAAAGGTAACCTCACCTGTAGACGTGAGCATGTACCATATTCATTCCTCTGTTCCACAGCACACAATGGTACTTTAATAGATTTGCTCAATAAATATTAGTTGAAGTAAATGCTTCCTTTTTAAAGGCCTCTCAAAATTCTGCCTTTTAAATTATGTAGCTCACAACCTAGCAGTTATCTAATAAAAATAAGAGATATATATGGACTGACAAAAAGATGAGAATTATCTTGCATCCTATGCTATATTTTTCTCCCAGATTCATTTTTTGTCTTTCTCTACCATGCTTTATACCTACAGTAGGATGACCTCTGTAGACACCATTCCTTATGTCCCCTTGCCAGTTGGCAATGGGAGGCTTTCACTGGAGATTGGGAGGTGGAAGGAAAAAGATCAGGGCATTTCTTGTCTATTTGCTCAACTCCCTAAAGACAGTTCCATGTCTACGGTTCTGGTTTCCCCTGAACACACCTTTTTGTTTTACTCCTCAACCAAAAAGAGGTCTTTTCTTTAAAGTCTTTCCATTTGAACCATCTGAGGTGAGTTCTCTTTTGCTGTGTCCCTGACTTCTATACACCTAGGATGACTAGAGGTAGCTAAGACAGCCAAATTCCCAAAGGCATAAAGTTTTAAGGTAAAATTCCTCAAATGACCTGGAAGAATTTAAAGTGCTGATCATCAGAATCAAGGGAAAGACAGAAAAGGTAAAATAAAGTGAAGATCTGAAGATAAATTCATGGGGTAAGAGAACAGCAATGAAAAAGAAGTGAAAAAAGCCCCTGGGATCTAAGAATAATGTTGAGAACTAAGAAGACAGAGTATTTGGGTAGGTGCTGCCCCATTAAAGAAAAATCTCAGAAAGGGATATATTATTATGCCTTATAGAATGAACACTTTTTAAATTTTATGTTGAAGCAGCATGCCCACAATTTTAACTAAAGTATTATGGAATTCAAGGATTGGAAAAGAGAATGTCATTGTTAATTTAACCTTTTAATGTGTGGGTGTTTGTTTGAATGGACTCCGAGGTTTGATTGTACAGAAGTCTTGGTTCCACATATTTATGGACATTTCTCTGGAAATTCTGTATTACTAGAAAGCCACTGAAATAATGAACAAAGTACATTTAGCAGTAATAACATTTATTAATGTGTGAGAATTCCCACATTTGGCTTTACCTAACCAAAAAAGAATTTTATATGCGGAATCTCTCTCTCTCCCCCTCACTCTCTCTTTCTCTATTTCAATCTCTTTACCTCTCTCTCTCTCATTGCTGTTACTTAAATAGCTTTACTGAGGTATAATTACACAGATATTAAAAGTGTATAATCTGATAACTTTTGACATTTGTATACACCCATGAAACTGTCATCAAATCGAGACAATGAATACAACCATCAGATCAGAAGTTTTCTCATGCCCTTTTGGAATCCTTCCTGTGAGCTCCTCTCCACTGCTACCCCTTGCTCCCACCCCCAGGAAACCATTTATCTACTTTCTATCACATAGGATACCTTGCATTTTCTAGAACTGTATATAAAGGTAATTATACGGTTGTGCTCTTTTTGTCTCACTCAGCATAATTTGAAACTCTTTCATGTTGTAGCATGTGTCAATATCCCATTCCTTTTATTGCTGAATAATATTCTATTTCATGAATGTACCACAATTTGTTTATGCAGTCCCCTGTTGATGGCTATCTGGAATGTTTCCTGTTTGAAGCTCATATAAATAAAACTGTTATGAAAATCTATGCACAAGTCTTTGTATTAACATATGCTTTTGTTGCTTCGGAGCAAATACTTAGGAATGAAATGGCTGGCCTCTATGATAGATTTTTGCTCAAGTTTGCCATTTTTTTCCCAAAATGGTTGTACCATTTTACATTTTCACCAGCAGTGTATGAGAGTTCCAGTTCCCTCATAGCTTCACCAACACATAATATACACATAGGCATTCTTTTTCATTTTAGCCATTTTAATAGGGAAGTTGCAGTATTTCATTGTGGTTTTACTTTGTAGTCCCCTTATTTTTCATCCATGTACCTCCTCTGCTGAAGTGTTCACTCAAACTTTTTGCACATTTCTTTTATTGAGTTGTTTGAGTTTTTATTATTATTGGTTTATTATTTTTTATTTATAAGAGTTCATAAATATATATTATGGATATGTCCTTTATCATGGACATGATATTTTCCCTCAGTCTATGACTTTTTTTGTTAATTCCACTAATAATATCTTTCTAAGAGTAGACCTTTTAATATTATTATTTGTTTTTATAAAATCTAATTTATCAATGTGTCTTTTCTTAGCTTGTGCTTTGGAGATATATCTGATAAATATTTGCCTAACCCAAAGTTTTCTTCTATATTCTCTTCTAGAAGATTTAAAGTTTTGGATTTTACACTTGGGTAAATATTCCATTTTGAGATAGTTGTTGTATATGGTGAAGTATGTGTCAAGGTTCATTGTTCGCATATGGATATCCTATTGGCACAACATCATTTGTTTAAAGAAACATTTTTCCATTAAATTATCTTTTCACTTTTGTTGATAATCAGTTGGCCATATAGGTGTGGATTGAGTTCAGGACTTTCTATTATGTGCCTCTTTTTATATCAACACAACACTGTGTTTGTTATTGAGTCTTTATGATAAATCCCAGGTAGTAAAGATCACACAGGGCTCCTCCTCTAACTTTATTCTTTTTCAAAGTTGTGTTGGCTATTCTTAGTCCTTTTCATTTCTAAATAAAAGTAATATTTGTCAAATTCTACCAAAATGCCTAGTGGCATTTTAATTAAGGTAATAATGAATCTTCCAACCAGTAAATAGGTCATATATCTCCATTTACTTGGGTTTTCTTTATTTTTTCTCAGTATGATTTATAGTCTTCAGTACGTAGGTCTATTGTCTTTTGTCAGATTTACCCTTAATTATTACATATTTTGATGCTATTGTAAGAGTTATTTTTATTTCAACCATTGTTGGTTTGTTGTTATGATTTAGAATATATGCTGATTAACTTTATATTCTACAACTTTGCTAAACTTTTTCATTAGTTCCAGTAGGTTTTTAAAATATATATAAAAATTCCATTGGCGTTTCTATGTAATCACATCATCTGCAAGTAAAAACAGTTTTATTTCTTCATTTATGATCTGGATGTTTTTAATTTCTTTTTCTTGCCTTATTCCAGGGGCTAGAAACTTCAATGCAACATTGAATAAAAGTGGTAAAAGTGTCTTACTACTTGTCTTAATCCTGGTCTTATGAGGAAGACATTTAGCATTCAATATTAAGTATTATGTTATCTATAGCTTTTTCATAGATGCATTTTTTCAAGTTCACAAAGTTCCCTTCTAGTACTAGTTTGCCTAGAATTTTTATCAAGAAATGATGTTGTATTTTTTATTTTTTTTAATATCCAGCTGATTATAAGGTTTTTCTTTTTTAAGTCTGTTATTTATGGTAAATTATATTGATTGATTTTCACCAACCCTACATTCCTCTGATAAACAACACTCAGTCATGATATATTATCCTTCTAATATAGTGCTGGTTTCTAGGTTGTTAAATTTTTGTAAAGAAGTTTTGTATCTATGTTCTTGAAAATTATTTGTCTATAGTTTTCTTTCACGTAATGCCCTTTATGGCTTCATATCAGGGAAATTCTGGCATCATAGAATGAGTTGGAAAGCATTTTTTCCTTTTAAATTTTCTGTAATATTTTGGGTAGAATTGATATTATTTCTTCCATAAATGTATGGTTGATTTCAGTAGTAACACCATCTGGCCTGGAATTTGTGTGTGTGTGTGTGTGTGTGTGTGTGTGTGTGTGTGTGTGTGTGTGAATATTTTTAACTGCAAATTTAATTTCTATAATAATGTAGGATTATTCAGGCTTTCTGTTTCTTCTTGAGTGAACTTTGATTATTTCATATGAATTCTCAAATATACTGGCATCAAGTTAATTCATAATAATCTCATCATTCTTTTAATATCTAGTAGAATGTCTAGTAAAATCACTTCTCCCAATCCTAGTTTTATCATTCTTTCTTGAGATTTGTTAATTTTATTGATCTTGTTTTTAAAAACTGGCTTTTACTTTTATTGATTTTCTGTATTGCTTTTCTGCTTACTGTTTCACTGCTTTCTGATTTGATATGTATTGTTTAAATTATTTTTCTTACTTTGAGTTTAATGGGCTTTTCTTATTCTACTTTATTCTACTTTCTTAAGGTAGAAATTGAAGTTATCAATTTGAGACCATTTCTGTTTTTCTAAGATTGGCATTTAGTGTCATAAATTCCCCTGAATACTACTTTAGTTTCATCCTACACATTTTTATGTGTTGTATTTTCATTTATATTCTGTTAAAAACACTTTATAATATTCCATTTGATTTCTCTTTGACTCATGTTATTTAGCTGTGTGTTGTTTTTAATGTTTAGTTTTCAAATGTTTAGGAATTTTCCTTTTATTGATTTCTAATTTAGTTGCATTGTAGTAAGAGAGCATACTCTTCAGGTTTTAATATTTTTTAATTTATTGAGATGTATTTTACAGCCCTGATTATGGTCTATCTTGGTAGTATTTTATATGTACCTTTAAAGAATATATATTAGATTGCTGTTGTGTGGAATATTCTATAAAGGTCAATTTCATCAGGTAAAAGACTGTGTTGCTCAACTCTTTTATGTCTTTATTGATTTTCCATCTACTTGTTCTACCAATTATTTGAGAAGGGATAAATAATTATAACCTTTGTTTATAATTGTGAACTTTTCTATTATTCTTTAGTTTTATTAGTTTTTGCGTCATATATTTTGAAGTTCTGTTACTGAGTGCATAATCATCTAGGATTGTTATGTCCTCTTGATAAACTGGCTGCTTGGGCTTCCCTGGTGGCGCAGTGGTTGAGAGTCTGCCTGCCGATGCAGGGGACACAGGTTTGTGCCCCAGTCCGGGAAGATCCCACATGCCACGGAGCGGCTGGGCCTGTGAGCCATGGCCGCTGAGCCTGCGCGTCCGGAGCCAGTGCTCCGCAATGGGAGAGGCCACAACAGTGAGAGACTCGCGTACTGCAAAAAAAAAAAAACAACCTGACTGCTTTATCATGATAAAATGACATTTTTTATACCTGGTAATATTTTTTGCTCTGAAATCCACTGTCTGATATTAATATAGTCACTTTAGCTATTTTTTGATTAGTGTTGGCATGGTATATATTTTCCCATTCTTTTACTTTAAACCCATTATGTCTTTATATTGAAAATGCACTTCTTGTAGGAAACATATTGCTGGTCCTTGCTTTTTATCCACTTTGACAATCTATGCCTTTTATATGGGGGTATTTGATCCCTTTACATGTAATATGATTACTGATCTGATTAGGATTAACTCTATCTAGAAATAATTTATTTTTCCTCTTTTATTCCTTCCTTTGGATTAACAGATTGCTTTTTTAAAATGTCATTGTGTTTTTTTGTTTTTGTTGAATTTTTTTTTTTTTTTTTTTTTTGCGGTACGTGGACCTCTCACTGTTGTAGCCTCTTCCATTGCGGAGCACAGGCTCCAGACATGCATGGTTCACAGGCCCAGTCACTCCACGGCATGTGGGATCTTCCCAGACCAGGGCACAACCCCGTGTCCCCTGCATTGGCAGGTGGACTCTCAACCACTGCGCCACCAGGGAAGCCCTTTGTTGAATTTTTAATTATAAATCTGCCATGTTATTTTAGAAGATGCTTTGGGATTTGTAGTATACATCTTTAATTTATCAGTCTACTTTAAAGTGACAATATACTGTTCACATATAGCATGGGAAACTAACAGTAGTATACTTCAGTTTCTCCCCTTCTATCCTATATGCTATTATTGTCATATATTTCACTTTTACATATGTTATAAATTCCATACTACATTGATATTCTTTTTGTTTAAATATTGATTATAGTTTACATACTTAGATAGTATTATTTTTCTTTTTCTTATTCTTGTATATTTTCCCATGTTGCAACTCTTTCTAATGTTCATCTGGTGTCATTTTCCTCTTCCTCAAAGACTTCCTTTATCATCTCCTATAGGGTAACTGTGTTGATGATGAATACTACTTTCAACTGCTGTATACCTGAAAAAGTCTTTATTTCATCCTCAAATCTGAAAGCTATTTTCACGGAGTATAAAATTACAGAATGACATCTTTCTCTTTCAGTACTTTAATGATATTGTTTCATTGTCTTCTTGCTTGCAGTACTTCTGACAAAATAATCTGCTGCCACACTAGTTTTGAACCTTAGTATGAAGTGTGCCCTTTGTCTCTGGTTACCTATATGATTTTCTCTTTATCACTTGAACAAATTGTTGTACTTTGGTGTAATTTCCTTCATGCCTCTTGTGCTTAGGGTTCATTAAATTTTATTATCTGTGAGATTATAGGTTTGGTTTCATCAAGTTTAGCAAATTTTGGGCCATTATTTCTTCAAATATTTTTCTTCTCCACTCTCCTCTCTTCTATGAACTATATTTATGTGTATATTAGGTCTCTCGTGGCTTTTCCAAAGCTCACTAATCTTCTTTAAATTGTATTTTTGTTTTTTCTTCCTATAGTTAATTCTGGAAAGTTCCCACTGCTTTATTGTTACATTCACTGATATTTTCTTCTGTAGTGTCTAATCTATTGTTAACCTCAGGCATTTTAATTTCAGTACTTTATCTTCTTAGGTGCTGGATATTTTTGTCTTCCTATGAGTATTCTTAAGCTTTGTTCTAAAATTAACTTACTTGAAAGCAATTAAAATTTGAGGGATCTTGTTTCTAAGATTTGTTAGGCAGACCTAGATTATGATTAATCTAGAAATAAATATTTTGTACTATAGAGACAATACACCTTTGTATGTACTATGCAAATGTTTCATGAATTATGTGATTTTCTAGTATTATTGGTGGGGCCAGGAACATTTCCTGAATCCATGTGACTGCCAGGCATGTTACCACTACTTCTTTTAGATGATTCTTGCCCCAAGCTGACATAGTTTCCTTACACACATATGTTGATCATTGCTCAGGTGAATACTCAAGGGTGACCCTCTGCAGATCTCTGGAGTTCTCTATGCAACCCTCTCTTCTCCAGTATTCTGTCCTATGAACTCTAGCTACTTTCATCTTCCTGGTCTCTCAACAATGTCTCTTCTACTCAGCCAGATGGCTAGCTCCACTCTTGGTTCTCCTTTCTTGCATCATGAGCCATGGGCTCTCCATACAGTAATATGAGACAGTCATAGGTCACATCATTTGTTTGCCTGATGTCCAGTGTCTTACATACAATTGTTTCATATATTTTGTTCATTTCAATTATTTTATGTGGAAAGGTAAATACCATTCCTGTTATTCCATCTTCTTTCGAAGAGTAAGTACAGCGGCTGTCTTCATTTTTATTTTGTTTTGTTTTTTAATGCAGAGTTTGGAGAATAAATAAAGTCTAGAGAGCAAAAAGAATGAGGGTGAAGCAGCAGCCAAAAAGGAGTGAGGGATTGGGATAGGCAAGATCTTACTTGTCAGGAATGACACATGAAGGAAGGGAATAGGAAAGAACTATAAATATGATTTCCCTAGGTTTGATTCACGTGAATATTTTAAGGATATGCAACTAAATTTGAATTAATTTAAAATTACTTTTGTTTGTCAGACTATGCCTTTTGTTTTGATTTGTTTTAAATATTGTGCCATGCATAAACTGGGCCACTGGCTTTTATGCAGATTATAAATATTGTCATGTACTTTCAAAAGTTTATACTTTCCCACATGCTTTTCTTTCCATTTAGAATGTGATTCCACCTAGACCTCACTAAACTCTTTACATCTTTTTATATTCTGGAGGTGTCATTTCCTCTGTGAAGCTTTTCACCTCTGCCCCCGAGCTAAGCCTGTTTCTCTCCCTTTTCTGCTCCTACAGTTCTTTGTTCAGGTATACACAGATTCTAACACATACTACACTGTATACCACTTACATGTTTATGCACTATTTTCCTCAGCAGACAGAGTATATGAAAGGCAGGAACCACATCTCAATCACTTTTGATTGAGCTCCTCAGTACTTCTCTAAAATAATATGTACCCATCCCCTTTTCGCCATGTCTATTGTTTATTGAAATATTCCTTATCTGATATAAATGTGGTTTATTCCTCACTTTTTGTCTCAAATTTAATCTTTCATAAAGCTACAATTATTATTTAGTGCAATCTAATAAGCTTGTTAAAGTAATGAATTGCTTTAACCAATTTGCATTACCTGAGGTATTTATTTATTTATTTAACATCTTTATTGGGATATAATTGCTTTACAATGGTGTGTTAGTTTCTGCTTTATAACAAAGTGAATCAGCTATACATATACATATATTCCCATATCTCCTCCCTTTTGCATCTCCTTTCCACCCTTTCTATCCCACCCCTCCAGGAGAGCACAAAGCACCAAGCTGATCTCCCTGTACTATATGGCTGCTTCCCGCTAGTAACCTATTTTACATTTGGTAGTGGATATATGTCCATGCTACTCTCTTCGTCCCAGCTTACCCTTCCCTCTCGCTGTGTCCTCAAGTCCATTCTCTACACCTGCGTGTTTATTCCTGTCCTGCCCCTACGTTCTTCAGAAGCTTTTTTTTTTTTTTAGATTCCATATATATGTGTTAGCATACGGTATTTGTTTTTCTCTTTCTGACTTACTTCACTCTGTGTGACAGACTCTAGGTCCATCCACCTCACTACAAATAACTCAATTTCATTTCTTTTTATTGCTGAGTAATATTCCATTGTATATATGTGCCACATCTTCTTTATCCATTCATCTGTTGATGGACACTTAGGTTGCTGCCATATCCTGGCTATTGTAAATAGTGCTGCAATGAACATTGTGGTACATGACTCTTTTTGAATTATGGTTTTCTCAGGGTATATGCCCAGTAGTGGGATTGCTGGGTCATATGGTCGTTCTATTTTCAATTTTTTAAGGAATCCCCATACTGTTCTCCATAGTGGTTGTATCAATTTACATTCCCACCAACAGTGCAAGAAGGTTCCCTTTTCTCCACACCCTCTCCAGCATTTACTATTTGTAGATTTTTTGATGATGGCCATACTGACCGGTGTGAGGTGATACCTTATTGTAGGTTTGATTCGCATTTCTCTTATGATTAGTGATGTTGAGTATCCTTTCATGTGTTTGTTGGCGATCTGTATATCTTCTTTGGAGAAATGTCTTAGGTCTTCTGCCCATTTTTGGATTGGGTTGATTGTTTTATTTTTGATATTGAGTTGCATGAGCTGCTTGTAAATTTTGGAGATTAATCCTTTGTCAGTTGCATCATTTGCAAATATTTTCTCCCATTCTAAGGGTTGTCTTTTTGTCTTGTTTATGGTTTCCTTTGCTGTGCAAAAGCTTTTACGTTTCATTAGGTCCCATTTGTTTATTTTTGTTTTTATTTCCATTTCTCTAGGAGGTGGGTCAAAAAGGATCTTGCTGTGATTTATGTCATAGAGTGTTCTGCCTATGTTTTCCTGTAAGAGTTTTATAGTGTCTGGCCTTACATTTAGGTCTCTAATCCATTTTGAGTTTATTTTTGTGTATGGTGTTAGGAAGTGTTCTAATTTCATTCTTTTACATGTAGCTGTCCAGTTTTCCCAGCACCACTTATTGAAGAGCCTGTCTTTTCTTCATTGTATATTCTTACCTCCTTTATCAAAAATAAGGTGATCATATGTGCGTGGGTTTATCTCTGGGCTTTCTATACTGTTCCATTGATCTATATTTCTGTTTTTGTGCCAGTACCATACTGTCTTGATTAATGTCACTTCGTAGTATAGTCTGAAGTCAGGGAGTATTATTCTTCCAGTTCCATTTTCGTTCTCAAGATTGCTTTGGCTATTCGGGGTCTTTTGTGTTTCCATACAAATTGTGAAATTTTTTATTCTAGTTCTGTGAAAAATGTCACAGCAATCAGAGAAGAAAAAAGAATCCAAATAGGAAAAGAAGAAGTAAAGCTGTCACTGTTTTCAGATGACATATTACTATACATAGAGAATCCTAAAGATGCTACCAGAAAACTACTAGAGCTAATCAATGAATTTGGTAAAGTAGCAGGATACAAAATTAATACACAGAAATCTCTTGCATTCCTATACACTAATGATGAAAAATCTGAAAGGGAAATTAGGGAAACACTCCCATTTACCATTGCAGCAAAAAGAATAAAGTACCTAGGAATAAACCTACCTAAGGAGACAGAAGACCTGTATGCAGAAAATTATAAGACACTGATTAAAGAAATTAAAGATGATACAAACAGATGGAGAGATATACCATGTTCTTGGATTGGAAGAATCAACATTGTGAAAATGACTATACTACCCAAAGCAACCTACGGATTCAATGCAATCCCTATCAAACTACCAGAGGTATGTGTTTTATTCCATGGTTCCAAACCTGACTGTCATCAGAATCTCCCATTCGAGATTTACAAAATCAAAATTTCAGAAGAATGATTCCTAGGAATATATATTTTTAAATAGTCACCGGGTTGAGTGTGGTCATTGACAAATATCTGACTTTGTTCCTACTTAGATATGCAAAGGTCTGGGATTGCCTTACTGAGGTAAAACATTTTAGGATTGTTGGTTGCCCAGGGACCTACTTAAATTTGAAGATTGATAATAGAACCAAGATGGTAAAGGACAAATAAATTGCAATGGAGGTATAAAAATTAATGTAGACATGTACACACCTCTATTTCCTATCTAGGGTGGTAAGTACAGTTAATAAAATGCATGTCTTTATTGAAGGATAGAAACAACTAAATTGTAGTACTTTTGCCATTTCAATAGTGAGCCTATTAGGAATAAATTATGCATGGTCACTTTCCCATTTTTATCCCTCTTTTGCCATTTTCTAGGAATTGCATCCCATAATTTTGTTGTAATAAAACGTGACTGCTTGGGAAATGTTCACAGGGTTGTCATTCACTTGCATGCTGCTGCCATTTCAGCCCAGGGCATTCTCTCCTTCCTGGTTCTCCCTCATCTTCCCCACAAACCCCCGTTGCAGAGCACTGATGAGATGTGACAACAGAAAACACAAGTGCATTTCCTAGAGATTTACCAACACCAGCAGGAAAGCTCGGAGGAAAAGGAACAATAAAAAAGGGGACTTGTGGAAGAAAGAAAGTTCCTAAGCCTATCATTTGCAAATGTCAGCTCCATTCTCAGGGAGCTCTAGAGACTGTTAAGCAAACCTGTTTCTAATGAATACAACAAGAGCCATCTGAATCCTCTAGACTTGAGCCAGTCACATTTAACAGATCACCCAGTCTATCTTCCATTATCCTCAAAGGCAGCCTGGGCCTCACAGAATCTTTTCAATTTCGGCTTCAAATGGCTCAAGCTAAGCATTTCAAAAGGATTCAATAGGAAAATGATGTCAGAGGGTTAATATATTTTCCCCATAATATTATATATTTGCTATGTATTTTATAATATTATGTACTATAATATTATATAAGTATTATGTACTATATTATATAATTGCTGTGTATTTTAGTCATCCCATCCTTTTTGCACTTTGGTTTAAGTGACCAATTAGTCTTCATTATTTATTAATAGAATCAAGAAAGCAGCATTGACATGCATAGAGCCAGTAGTCCTAGATTTTCTTCTCTACTCCAGCATTCATTACTTGCTTGTCCTTGGGTAAAACACATCCTCTCCAGGTCTCAGTTTCCACATCTGTAAAAGCAAGATAAAATTTTATCTTATCTAAAATGCTTGCTGAAAGAATAAAAGGGAAGGATATGTGTGACAAAGTATAAAGTAATATAAAAATATGAGCTAGTATAATTATTGGCATAATCACCCCCAAATAACTGAAGTTGACTTTTTTACCTCATTGAGCTCATTGTTGAGTCACATGCTATAAAAGGGACTGTTCTCTTCTTCAACATTACTTGGTTGAGCATGCTCATCATTCCTTTAGTTGGCTGCTTTGACTCACAAGTCATTCTTGTCATTCTGAATTCTCTCCTCTTTACCACTGTATATCTGATCCTGAGGGGTCCATTGAGCAAGAATATTAAATAGGGCACAGTGCTGATAAGATTCTCCTTCACCTTCTTCCAAGGACATTACTTCCTTGGATCCAACTCATATTTACTTCTTCCTGTGCATATACTAGCTCAACTATAATTTTCCCTGAATATAGAAATTATTACAGGGGCTTCCCTGGTGGTGCAGTGGTTGAGAGTCCGCCTGCCAATGCAGGGGACACGGGCTCGTGCCCCAGTCTGGGAGGATCCCACATGCTACGGAGCGGCTGGGCCCGTGAGCCTTGGCCGATGAGCCTGTGCGTCCGGAGCCTGTACTTCACAACAGGAGAGGCCACAACAGTGAGAGGCCCGCGTACCGCAAAACAATACAAAAACAAAAACAAACAAAAGAAAAGAAATGATTACAATTTCCCAGAACCAAACAATTAATAAAGGATCATTTTTTAAATGAATTAATGTGCTAACCCTGAATAAGGATCTATACATTTTTTGCATTTGTGAAATTATTTACATGTATTGATGATAATGCATACTGTCCTATGCTAAGTAGTAATTAGGTGAATAGTTCACCACAGACACTATCATGCTACTCCATGTACTGCTTCAGACAAAAAAAAAAAAAAAAATTGAGCATAATGCACCACCCCACTATTGGGAATTTCTTGAAGAACCACATGACTTTCAATAGTCCCGATGTCTGTGTGCCACTTAGTAGAATCTGATGTGATGATGTTCTTGTTTTAGCCACTTTCAAACAGAAAAAAAAAAAAAAGACAACTTGTCATAGATCAAGGAAAGGGAAAGAAAAGGAGATGAGGGAGAGGACAATGATAAGAATAAAAATAAAGAGAAGAAAGAAAAAGGAGAAAAGAGAAGCAAAGGAAGAAGAGAAGCTGTAAAATATGAGGAAAAAATTACTGTGGGTTATAAGTGGCATTTTGGTGTATTTTTGAGAGGAATAGTCATTTTAATATATGTTAAACACAGTAAGATTTTCTTTTTCTTTTCCCTTTTTCAGTGCTCATCGACAATGCCTGGAATTATGAATAATGAACATGTGTCAGAGTTTGCAAATTCAACAGCAAATGGTAGGGAATGCAGAAATGGAAACATTTTCTAAGATGAATACAAAAGCCTTGTTAAAAATGAACTATAGTGATGCTTTATGCTGAAAAATCACGTTTCAATATTAGAGCATCTCCAATATTTCATTTTGTATGATGAAGAGTGTCAGCAGAATCATACTGAATATTTTCCTTGAGAGGTGGTTGACGCCCCTTCCAAACCTTGGTCCAAACTTCTTCCCGCAGAAACCAGGTTCAACCCCATTCAAACTAATTGCACTCTTTCATGAGA
This sequence comes from Neophocaena asiaeorientalis asiaeorientalis, assembly GCF_003031525.2. Lineage (NCBI taxonomy): Eukaryota > Metazoa > Chordata > Mammalia > Artiodactyla > Phocoenidae > Neophocaena > Neophocaena asiaeorientalis. Next base: position 1,186,308 of record NW_020172827.1, read on the forward strand.
TGGTTAGAATTGGCAGGTTATCTCTGGTAAAATGATATAAACAGGGAAAGGTCGTTGTCATAGGCTGTTGAACCAGAGATAGCAGCATGTTCAGTCCAGCCAATGAACAGCTAAGAGCAGCAGGAAACACTCAGACTATGTTAGTAGGTTATGTCTCCCTTCCTCCTAACAAAGTCTGGGTTTCAGGTATCACCAGAACAGAGGTGACATAGTGAAGAAGAGACTGGCCTGGATAGATATGAAAAATGGCCCAAAAGGTAGACATTCATTCCCAATTAAAAGGAAGAGGTATTATGATGATTATGGTACAAATCATAAACAATCAGAGCAGCAGATGTGGCTTGATGCTGAATCATCTGTATCTTGAACAAAAATTTCATAAATCCCTGTCATGGAAACAAATGGTTGGCACCGATATTGGGACAAGATCAATGGGATTAGGGAGGATTATAAACTCAAGATGTTGCTACCTTCCCCAATGTGGGCCTAGGGTTCCCAAATCATCTGATTTTTTCCTGTTGAATTATAATATCTAACTTTCATGTAAAATTGCAATTTGGAGCTGGTTGAAAATTTGAAGAACACTGTAGAGACCAAACAAAACATTTCTGATGATGGTCAGTTTTAAATCGCTGTAATCCTCTATGGAATTTAGCACTTATTTCTATTCAGTCCCATACAGTTCTCTACTTTTTAGTTTATATTATTGTTTCCTTGTCAATTAAATTTTAGGCCAGGCTGTCATCTCATTACTGGTCATAGTTTTCATAGTATCCAATACTGCATCTAATAAATACTGCAGGATTAATTCATTGCATGTGATAGTATATTGAATGAAGAATAAAATGCAAAAAATATTGACATATTGCAGAAGGGAGTAGAAAATAATAACTTTTCCCTAACATCACTTAGGGATTAAGAAAACATACCAGCAGGAAAAATATCTCTGTACCATTAAAGACAAGAGTACAGCAATTCATTATTTTAGGGAAAAAAAATGTAACTTAAAACAAAATCTGCTGGAAGGAACAACATGACCAATAACACTGCTATTATTTTATGGGAGAAACATCTGTAAATGATTCACCAGCTAACTCGAAATTGGAGAAAAGGGAGAAAGGGATAGGGAGGGGAAAAGGAAGGGAGGAATTGAGAGAGAGAGAGAAAACGAAAGGAAAGGAAAGGAAAGGAAGGGAAAGGAAAGAAAAGAAAAGGAAAAAAAAATGAGAGAAAAGCCAAAAGGAACATTGAGGCAGAGATTAAAAAGTAAAAGTTTGAGAATATTCCAATATTCCAATACATCAGACATAACCTCAAGCTATAATGTTTTCAGAGCCAGTTCAAACTGCCTGGTAAGAGCTGAGGTCTCCTATTTCTTCCAACATCTTGTCCAATAACTTCACACTGGTAGCTTGAAATCAGCTCTGGTAGAAATACTAACACCATGGAAATCAGCAGATGATGCAAATAAGAGCTCCTTCCACCCTTACCCCCATACCCCTTCCCAGCAGATTGTTAAACATTTACCAACATATCAATGTATCATATAGAATTTTCTGACTTCCTTTTGTTCAAAAATAACAATTGGGAATTTAGGGGTGTTGACAGTCAGCAGACAATGAAGTACCAGCCTGAGCAGCCTCAGCAGCCAACTGTCCCAAATTCTGGGAGAAGCTCAGGACCCTGCCCTCCCCACCACCCCACACCTCACTTGTATTCTTTTGCTGACTCCCTGACCTCACTGACACCCAACTTTTTTCTGTTTTAGAACAACGTTACTCACCAGCCTCTGGCAGCAATAGCTGGGATAGGACTGGACTGTCTAGACCTATGGTAAGTTGCTGGTCAGTTACTGGACCTATCCCTACCTTCCCAGCCCAATTTATCACTACTTATGTGCCAGGGCGATAAAAGGAGAGACTGACAAGCCTACAATGAAAGAAGTGCCTCTCTTTAGAAACTTCTACCAGCCTATGAAATAATGTATTTTCATTCAGCTGGGATCAATGTGGATATGGCCCATTAAACAAAACCCCATACAAGAAAAGGTAAATTTGATAACAAGTATTTATTTTAATGAAGAATTCACCATAGAATAACATTAAATAACTAGCTTTCCAAGTGCACTTACATAAAATCTCTTCAAGAGCACTGCCATTATAAAAAGTGAGTTAATATTTAAGCTGAATATACAATGACTCTTTAGGAGAAAGAGTGTTTAACTACTGAGAATAATTGTGGGACTGCTTTAAAATTTAGGAAATCACTGGTTTCTACAGCTCCACTATAATAATTTCTCTGTTCTGTGCTATGGCTGGCCCATCAGAAAAGGTGCAACTGAAATAGAAGATGGGATCTTAAAGGGATAGAAGGAACTGGGAAAATAGACATAATTTCAAATTCTATTCCTTTGTCAACATAAATGGAATACTATTTATATATCAATTGAAATAGTCCTTGGACACATTCAGAACGACTCAGTAGCTTATGATTTCTAGAGAATATTGAAATTGGAATTCTATAAATGTATGGCCATTAAAAATATTAAAGTTAGATAACAATGGGGTTATAAGTGCTGTCGAGTTTTCACTTGATCCATTTTGTTTTGCTACTCATGAAATTCAGCTAACCTTGTTAGCTTTTATATGATTGTTTGAAATTTAACCAAGTACTACTAAACAAATGTATTTTTTTTCTCCAATGCGGGAAAATTAATTCAGTGGGAGGTGGCAAGGAATAAGAGGAAAGAGAAGAAGGAAAAATTTAAAGAGGACTTATTCTATGACAGATTACATTGAGCAATTGCATGTGATTTTTTTCTAATTTTATCCTCCCAGAAAACAAAACAAACAAGCTTCAAGACATTTTAGTACATCTGTTTTATGAAAGTGCAAACAAACTCAGAGAGGTTAACTAGCTTGTCCAAATTCACAGAAATGGTTTTTCAGTGTCAGATAGGATTTGGAGTCTATTTGAGTCAAAAACCTGTTATTTGGGTAGACACTGCTGATGTTCACAAAATAGTGCCTATTTATTTTATAAAATTAGGAAACAATGAGAATATTTAAAAATTTAAAACATGGGTTAATCAATTAACCTCGAGGTGCTCATGGTTTATGTATAATCATTGCCTTTCAGTCTTTTTTCTATGTATATTTTTCTAGTTTATAACATTCTGTTTTTCTTCTTGTGAAAAGAATATATCTTCATTGCAGAAAACGCAGAAAAGTATAGAGAAAGTAAAAGCCATCTATTATTTGCTATAGTTCCTGGGCCAGACACACACAGTAGATCATTAATAAGTACTATATTTTTCTATTTATTGTTTTTCAAGTTAGAATTATACTATATATGCATAGAATTCTGTACCAATTTAATAGACCCCTTGCAGGACATTTGGTTCTGTCCAAAATTCTCTGTTGAGAATTTTGGTCCATGATTCATTAAATATTTAGCTTTGTTAAAGGTGTATTTACATTACTTTTATTGTAGTTCATGATGAAATTTGGATTTCACATTTATTCTTGTTCCTCCTAGTCATGAAGTTCATCAGAATTACCCTTAAGTCAGTGAGTGATTGCTCTCACGTATACATTGGCCTGATTATTGGCTTTATATCTATTATATCTGTCAATAATTTCAGTTATATGAATTGGATTTGTCAGAATTGTCATGAAGCTGGTGGCCATATTTGAGTGTGGCCACCAAGAACCTGAGTGATAATTGTTCATCTTTGCTGTTCATCATTTAATGCTTAAATAAATCTCTAAATTGAAGGATGATGCACTACTCTCAGCTTTTGGAATTTGCTATGCCAGCCTTCCACCCTGTTGTTTGTCCTGTGTTCGCCATTCAGTTCTGATGTATAAACATTTCAAGTTTCCAGTGGAAATCTTAGAACTTGTGCTCTTCTGCCCCTGCCAAGCCTTCCATGGACATATACTCTTTCAACATAATCCATTAGGTCATCTAAATGTTCTTCTGCGATTTCCACAATGTACTCAAAAGTTTCACTTACATCTCCCAAAGGTACAAATTGAAATACAGACAACAGGGATGCACAATTATGGGTATTATATTCTGTTGTCACATACTCGGGTATTAGACACAAAGAAGACGTTTTTCACCACGGTGATTACACAGTTACTTCTGCATTTGACAGGAGTTTTTGCATCACATTGATATTTGCAATCTCAAAACTCATTATGCAATGAAGGGTTAATGTTGAAATTTCTTCCCGTGCAAACAAGAGCACTTTCTCATATGTATATCTGTAAGTGTCTTCTTGCCCTTTTATTGTTAGTGCATGAATCAATGGCATAGTATAACCCAATAGTACACTGTGCAGAGTAAATAACTGAGTAAACTCTGTTGGTGCCATCTTGAAGGTACCACGGCTTAGTAATGTTGCACTGGCACTTCATTGTCAAATACAGTCATAATTGTGTGAAAAAGAATTATTTCCTCATCTTGAGCATTGGAATCATACATAACAAACGGGTCTCCACATCTGGTCACTTCATACTCCTCTGGAATTTCAACTCCATGCAATGAAATTGGGTTTGGGGATTGACGTTTGTTTTGAATTCTATTTACTTGCTTCTTTGATGAGTTTCTTTCTGGTAGTATTAACAGGACCTGTTCATCATGAATATCATGGATAGGTCTTCATAGTACCTGTGATGGTGTTGCATTCGGTTCTTCTTCTGTGTGTTGTTTTAATCTTTTCAGGGTGTTCCTTACTTCCCTTCAACATTAATGTTATCGTGATGTTTTCCTGCCTCATCTTGAATGATTGTAATGTTATCCAAATCCTGACCAGCAGTACATGGGACATTGAAGATTCTCCTTTTTTTACAACTTCAGTATCTTTATTCACTATCTCTGTTAAGTAATGGAAATTGTAACAAAAACCATTATAATGTAACTTTGGCTTTTCTTTCTGTGTGTATACTATTTCTGCCATGTTCTGTTGAGAATTTTCAAATAAAGGTGTCATATTTCTAAGCAAGAGAAGAAGGGTTATTTCTTTTCTTTTGCAGGCATCTGACCAGTGGTCACTTGTTTACTAGTGGGAGAACACTTACTAATATCTTATGGATTCTACACCCTGTTCAATCAGCCAGTACGTAGGCACCAGCTGAGGGCTTGGTGGTCCACATTAATTGACAGGTAAGTGTGGGAGTCAAACCAACTCAAACCTCTCCAAATAGCAGCAGGCACTTCTTGCAATATTGCAATCACACCTCTATAGGACATCAATTCAAGGGAAACATTGCCTATCAACCCTGAGCAATGGGATAGTTGTAGGGGGGTTAATTAGATACCCAGTATCCCACTTCTGGCAGCTATGACAGCTGACCACGATGGTAGGAGATCCACACCCCTTCTCATTTCTCCCAAACAAGGGAGTCACTTTATAAAGTGTTACCTCAAAGTATTTTCCATCTGTTTTACACAGAGGCTTGACCAAGCTCCTCTTTTCAAATTCTACCCTTAGTGAACAACCCAGCCACATCCAACAAAATGCCCAGTAAAATATTAACACACCATGCATCACAAGGTCCCATCCTGGACATATCCTCTGTGCATTTCTCTAACTGTAGGACTCTTTCTTGGTAAGCATAGTTAATATAAATCCTCCTCTTCTACAAGATTTGAACCCTGACACATCTACCTACCCCATGTGCCATTACCAGCTAGGCTACTGAGGCAAGAAGGGTTGTTACTGGCAATATAGACATAACACAATTATTGGACCAATACAACATGATTTTTTTAATGTATTAATTCTGTAAACCAAAAGTATAAATAAATGTTATAGGCTATTTGAACCCAGGGATGTTTTCTAAGTGTGGAAGTTTTAACAGGACAAAATATCAAAGATCATTTGGCATGGACCAAATATGCTCGTGGACTTTTTGACAGGACCAAATTTCAAGGACATTTTGGTATGGATCAAATGTCTCAATGGACATTTGGACAAGATCACATGTCCATTAATCAACAGATCATGAGTATGCTTTGTAAAGATTTCATGATTTTCCATGGTTTGAATTTACCCTGATTTATGGAAACATTCCCTTTCTATTAGAAAGTTAGGTCGTTTTCAGTTGTTCATTACTTTAAATAATGCTGCAATGAATATGCTGAGTCATAGCTCTTCAGTTCCATCTCAAATCATTTTCGTAGGGTAAATTTCTACAAGTGAGCCATTAGGTTAAAGCAGCTGAGAATTTTTTTTAAGTCCTTGATACATATGGGCCAAATGGCTTTCCAAAGTGATTGTACCAATTACAATCCCACCTGCAGAGCCTTGGAGTGATTTTAGCTATAATAAGGTTTTTATATTGATCAAAATTTTTTCCCTCTTGTTATTATTTCTAAGGACTCTGCTCTTTTTTTCTTAGCACTTCTGCTAAGAGTAAGCCCTTCTGCTTACTTGTTTAATGTAAGCCTCTCTTATTAACTGTAACCCTGGTGAAAATAGGAAATGAGTCTGTTTTTTTCACCATTAAACAAGTATTTGACATAGGGTCTAACAGAGATAACAGTATCTATGTTTCCTGAATAAAAGGAGAAATTTGTTCAGTAGAGGATTATTTTTCTGAGTATATAAGCACCAGAATCAACTAAACAAGATAATAACTCTGAAAGAATTTTTTTAAATAATCAAGTTTTTAAAAAAATTATCATAATAATAAAAGACGGATTTGCTCTGGAATTCAGCATGTGGTCTGGTCTCAGGCTCTGGAAAAGTAGACAGTCATGTCACAGCAGCCCAACCCATGTGTGATGCACAAGGTATTGCAGATTGCAGTGAGCTCCCACTGTGCTCTCATGGTAGGAAGTGAGGAGAGGGAGGGGGAATGGGGGGGTGGTCTCATTATTTGCACATGAGTTGTGATGTTTCCTTTAGGTATTTATAAGTATAACCCAAACAAAGCAAAGACCGCACGCTTAGGAGCCAGGCTCCTCCGTGTCACTTGGAAGGAAACAACACTTACAAAATCATTAAAGAATAATAATGATTTTTGCAACAAAAGCAAAAATTAGACAAAATTTGTGGGATGGTCCCACATGTAACTATATTACTTTCTCCCACCTTTGTGTGTGTGTGTGTTTATTCAAAGGACGAGCTTTTCTCTTGCCCTTGGGTAAAAGCCTTGACTGCTCCATGAATTTCCTAGTCTTTTATGATATTGTTGATAGTCACTTAAACTGAACATTGCTAATAAGTTCTGTGGTCACTTTAAATTGCCAAATACAGGCTTGATTCAGAAATCAGAATGCCCAGTCCAATATAAAACACAGCACACACTTCAATTTTCCTGGCTTCAGCTAGGAACTTGTATAAGGCTTCTTCAAGGACTTGCTTCAAGGACTTCCTTCAAGGAAGGGAATGTGGCCTGTTTTTTTTTCTCTCTCTCTCCCAAAAAACCCCCTCTCCAACTAGTCAGGTCTTGTTATTAATCTCTAGGGGATGGCGCATGAGCACAGAGGAGGAGAAGCCAATACAGATATTTTTTACTTGTGTTATTATGGTCATATAGCTCTGGGTTTTCTGGATCCTGGTGGATGTGTGAAGCAGTCTATTTCTCCTGCAGCCGCTATGAGGTTCTCTCAGAGCCTGCTCTGATTGGCCCCTCCAAGTGAACTCTGTGAATACAGGCAAAGTCCTGTATTGCTCCAGCTGCCTGATGCTTCCCCACACAAGGACTCTCTCCAGGTTCCATTAACCCTCCAGGCAGCTTTCTTGAGCCAGAATTAAATGGGTCCACCTTACTCCACCCATGACATACATCTGTTTTCTGAAAAACACTTATAAATCCTTTGCTCCCACAAGTGGGCCACAGTGCAGGAGCTCCACTCCTTTGCTTCCCCCAATGCAGCACAGACACCTGCTTCCCTCCTCTGATCCTGCAGGAGGTGGCATCTGTCCTTGTACTTGGTAAGCCTGTGGAAGTCTTCACCCTCTGGTTGAAGGAAGGAGACAGGCAGACCCTACTTCTCTACCTACTTCACTCCCTCTGGAACCCATATATCCTTCACTTCTCTTTGGGGGTAAAAATAATGATGTAGATCTCTTCATTAGGTACAGTGAAGAGCCCAACATTGCCAGGTACCTAAAGGTCACCAAAAGTATATATCATTTTTAAGCTGAAAGGAGTGGGGGGTAAGAAAATGTTAAGGAAGATGGATAAAGACTGGTGGGGTGGCTAGAGCTGAGGAAGTGTGAGTGTCTGGTATCAAATGCTACACAGAAGTTAAATAGTCTGAGGATTGAAAGAAGGTCATTTGAAGGAAAAATTAGGAAAACAGCATTGTCCTTTGAGAGAACTATTTTGGCAAAGCGGTAGGGGCCAAAGTGAAAATTAATATATGCATTTCTTTATTACTCTCCCCAAGGTCACACCTGATACAAATTTAAGCACAATTGAAAGCAAACATAGATGTCTGAAATGGCTTTATTCAGTATGCTTCAAGCCTTTTTTTTTCTTTTTTTTTCCCCTAAAGGTGCCTCCTTAGGATGTAAACCCAGCTTTCTTTTTCCATGCCCATCCATTCATTGGACCATTTATTAGTTCATTCATATGTCCAGGCCTCTAGTAAGTCTCCAGCATAAGCCTTTCCCCTGCCTTTACATGCCTGGCCAAAATGAAGCTGTAAACACACAGTGTGAGAGCCCTCTTCCTATTGCGTGTGCCTCTGTATCTGCTGTGACCGCCTCAGAATAAAATTATCCCTTTACCATTCAAGCTCTTTTTATGTGCTCTATTATGTTCATTTTCTTTCCATCTGCACATTTCTTATCTTGTGAAATAGAGTTAAGACCCATACACTTGAGGGATGGACTGTGTCTTACGCAAAGTCTCCACACAAAGCTGTCTGCCTTAATTTTAAACATTCCATTTTTTTCCCCTTTCCTACAGGGCAAAGCCTTAAGCTCTGAGCATACCCTACAACTCCATTATGTTATAACTAGTTGTAACATGATTGGAGTTTTATGCATCAAAGCTTTGCACATGCACAGATGGAAAGCAAACTCCTGGAATTCCCTTAGTAACCATGATTTAGGCTTAGTTGCTCGATACAGAAGTATTAAGTGTTAATTGTGTGCCAGACACCAGACACAAGAACTGTCTTTAAGGAGATTGCATCATGCTGCTTGTATTAGTTTGCTGTTGCTACTCTAACGAATTAGCACAAACTCAGTGGCTTTAAAACAACACAAAGTTATTTTCTTAGAGTTCTGGATCAGAAGTCTGAAATGGTTCTCCCCAGGCTCAAAACAAGGTGTTGGCAGAGCTCCATTCCTTCTGGAGGTTCATGGGGAGAATCTGTTCCCTTGCCTTTTCCAGATTCTAGGGGCTGCCTGTGCTCCTCAGCTCATGGCCCCCTTCCATCCTCAAAGCCAGCAATGGTGCATTCAGACCGTATATCACATGACTCCAACCTTGTTTCCAGCATCACATTTTATCTGACTCCATCTTTTCTGCCTTCTTTCTCTACTCTTAAAGGCCCTTGTGATTGCCTTGGGCCCACTTAGATAATCCAGGATAACTTCCTTACTTTAAGATCAGCTGAATATCAACCTTAATTGCATCTGCAGCCTTAATTCCCCAATGGCATGTATTGTAACACACCCACAGGTTCTAGGACTTGGTATGTGGACATCTTTGGGGAGCCATTATTCTCCCTACCATACTGATAGTTTGTCGTACTTGAGTAATGTAAAACGTTTTGTGATGTAAGAGAAGTCTGTGTAGAGGGAAGTAGAGCAGGAAGACAGAAAGGATCCTGTGATCATTTCTGGGTGGTAGAGAGTCAGTTATTATTCTAAAATGAGATGTCATTGGAATCAGAGTCCAAAAAATGGTATAGTTTCTCACCAGGCTAAAGAGATGAAACAGTGTTAGAGAAAAGTAATTCTCAGCAAAGAGGACAGCAGGAGCAAAAATGCTTATTCATGAAGCAGCATGACAAGTTAATGCAAACTGAAATAATTTAAAAAACTGTGCAAGAGTGAAGTATACCAAGATATAAAATTAAAGAAGAAAGCAGTGGCCATTTCAGGGAAATCCTTGCATAATGTATTGAAAAGGTGGAACATTGTCTTGAAAATAACTAGTATTTGAGGGGTTTTTAGCAATAAATTAGTATGATAAGGTTTGTGTGTTTAGAACAATTACTCTAAACAGGAGTAATGTGGGACTGGAGGTAAGGAATTCAGCTGTGTTTCAGTCAGGAAATAATGAGGGCCTGAACTGAGGGAGTTGCAGTGAGGATGGAAAAAATAATTTGATGAAAAAATGATGAGTAAAATTTGTTAGACTTGGTGACTGGATTTATAGAGTGAAAGAGGGGAAAGTTTCCAGGGTGACTCACAGGGTTTTGTTTTGAATGACTGGTATGATCCAGTGAAAAGGGATCTTAAGAAGAAGAGCATGTTTAGGGATGAAGATAGAGTTGAGTTCTATTTATTTTAAATACTTGTAGGAAATCCAGTGATGATTTCCAGGAGGCAGCTAGTTGTACTGCTCTAGAAATAAGACATACATGGGCTAGAAGTTTAGATATAAGAGAGATTATTATACAGATGTTAGTTGAGGCAATGAAAATATTGAGCATAAAGTGAGAGGAAAAGCTGACCAAAGACAGAATGCTGAGTATCACCAATATTTATAGGATGGGTAGAATAAGGGGATGCAGCTCAGGAAACTAAGAAATACTGGGGAATATGAGGAGAAACTGAGAGAGAGAAAAAAACTGTCGTGGAAGTTAAAGAAAGAAAGACTTTCAAGAAGGGAGTGATCAATAGTGTCAAGTATCAGAGGAAGGTCAAGTAAGGAGATGATGATTAAAGCCCATTGGACTTGGTGATTAGGAGGACATCGCTGACCTTTACTAGTACCATTGAAGAGATGGAACAGAAACCTAATCACAGTGAGTTAAAGAATAAACTGGTGGTAAGCAAGTTAAGACTATGCTTTCAGTATTATTAGCTTTGAAGGAAGAGTTAGCAATAATTAAAATCAAAAGAAGTTTTGTTTTGTTTTGCAGATAAAGACACAAGGGTTTCAAATCTTCACTCCTCCATGAAATTCTTTCCAATTGCTTCAAAACGAATAGAGTGCTTCTTTCTCTGAACTCCCATAGAACAGCACATACCACTGTGAACTTCTCAACAACACAGACAATATCCTGCTCCTTTTTGTACCCTCATGCCTGGTGCATGGAAAGAGGTCAATAAACATTTTTTAAATGAATGAGTAAATGAATGAATGAATGAATGAAAATTTGTTGATTGGCTGATCTAATTTTGGAACACAAACATGATCACATACGTTGGTTGAAAAATAGATTTCAGTGATGTTTTTTGGTCACCAGACACCAAGAAATACAATGCTAGGCAGTATTCAATATATTTCTTTATAAGCAACAAACAATAACTGGCAGAACGTTTCCCACCTTAGGGATTTAATTTTCATTACAACACTCTTTTTATTGCTCACACTACCCTTTGTAATAAGTAACCTGAAGCTAAAGAGTACTGGAGCGATGATTCTTTGGAGGAAGTTTCACTTTGCTGTACAATTCTTGCTGCCTGGCCCTTACCAGCCTCAGGGAATAAGTGGGAATACTTTCTTCCCATGTTAAGAAGGACTTCCTGAGAACCCCTTGGAGGGCTTGGCATATTCCCCTGAAATTTGAGGTATCTAACTGTCACGTAAGAAAGACTAAAGGGAAAAGGGGTACTTGCTTAGAGACAGAGAGAAGAGGATTAGATGCACTAGAAGCCAAGTGTGCTTCCACCAATGGTTAGCTGACAGTGTGTGCTTTGTGAGTACAAGATGCAGACCCTTGAGTAGAGAGCTGGCCTAAATCATCTCTATAGGGGTCCTACTGAAAAGGACTACTGGAGAAGAGCCCTGACAGCACTGTGTGGAGTTTTCCACAAGAGAGAGGCTCAGGGAATGGGGACAGTGGTCTTGGGGTGTGTGGCAAATGATGAGCCAACTCCCATGTCAATGGAACAGCAGGAGCAATTGGGTTCCAGAGTGAGGTGAGAGTGTATGAAATAAGACAATAGCAGTGGGTAGTGGAGGATTCAAGAGACATTTTAAAAGTAGAATAAGCAGCATTTGATGACCTATCTACTGGGGGATATAAGTGAGGAGATCAAAGGATGACACTCAGGTAACATGTGATGTCATTCAGGCAGACAGGACATCCAGGAAGAGAAGGATTAGGAGGAGAGAAAATGAAAAATAAGCTTATTTTTAGATATGTTTTCATCCTTGATGTTTTAGTCACAAGTCAGGAGCAGTTAATACAATATTTCAACATTGTGCAGCCAGACTTGCTCTTTTATTATTATTATTATGGTAAGAACACTAAATACGAGAGTTATCCTCTTAAGTGCATAAGCCAATATTGTTGACTATAGGTACACTGTCATGCAGTATATCTCTAGAACATATTTTTATTTTGTAACTGAAATTTTATACCTATTGAATAACAACTCTCCATTAAAGCCCTAAAATTTTAGTCCAGGAGAACCCTCTTCCTGGTTTGTAAACAGCTGCCGTCTTGCTGTGTCCTCTCATGGTAGAGAAAGGAAACTCTGGTGTCTCTTCCTCTTCTTATAAGAGTGTGCCATTCCCATCACGAGTGCTCCATTCTCATGACTTCACCTAAACCTACTTATTCCCAAAGGCCCCACCTCCTAATACCATCATATTGGGGGTGAGAGTTTCAACATACAAATGAGGGGGAGGGCACAAACACTCAGTCCGTACATTCTTCTTCTTCTTCCTTTCTTCCCAGGTTTGACCTATGTCCTAGAAGTTGGGGAGGGATTTAAATATATTCTGGAAACGGACATGGAGGTCAGGAGAGGACAGCTGATTCCTAGTCATCATTATCTCTCTTCCATGGCTTTCAATACGATATAATTCATGTCATCACTCCCTCATGTGTGCTTAGGTCCCCAGGACCACCCAGCGTTAATTCTCTTTTCCTGAATGTCAAGGGCCCTTTGAGATCTACAGGCAGGCCTGCTCTCAGATTTCTCAAGCTCTTCCTGTGGGTTCAAGAACTCTATCTATGAATAAGTTCTGAGGATGTAGCATAGAACATGCTCACTACACGACAATACTGTATTGTTTGAAAGATGCTAAGAGAGCAGATTTTAAAAGTTATCACCAACACACAAAAAAAGTGTAACTATAGGAGGTGACAGATGTGTTAACTAACCTTATTGTGGTAATCATTTCAAAATACATACATATATCAAATCATTGAGTCATATACTCTACACTTACCCAATGTTATATGTCAATTACATTATAATAAAGCTGGAAAGGAAAATAACTCTATCTATACTGTTTTCCTCACACCATACTGTAGTGGATAACTTTGTAGGGGAATAAAATTTTCCCTTGACCCTCTTAGGGTCCTTAGCTGGGTTAGAAAATTAGACTGACAAAGACTAAAGAGATAGAAGATTAACAGGAGAAAATCATGCAAACGTACTTAATATTAGTTTTACAAGACACAGGAAGCTTCATAAAGAAATGAAGACTTGAAAAACAGTTTAAACCTAAGGGTTTTTTTTGCTAAGTTTGGTGAGGTGTGGAAAGTCACGGGAAAATGTGATGGGACGAAAGTGAGCTAAGTGTGGTAAACTTGGCAAGTCCTGTACTTTCAGATTCCCCTCTCTGTTCCTTCTTCAGAGATAAGGATGCTCCTTTCCTCTGAATATAGGGCAGGCACCTCTCACATGATTGTTTTATAACTCATAGGAAGGTCAGAAAATTCTTCCTGCACATGCTATTTCTCAAATCCTTCAGCTTGAAATATTCAGTATGCCAAGGTGCCATATTTGGGGGTAGTGTGTTTTGAATCCCATCACCTTGTAAGGCTATCTTCATGCCCATCTCTTAGGTGTTTCTCAGCCTTTGTTGCTCTTCTGCTCTAGCAATATACTGGCCTCAGACTTCTACATCAGATACACAGACTATGCTCAGGAAAGGGAAGTACAGTTTTCTTCGCTCTGAGATTCCCCTCACACGGACCTGGGTTTATATTTTCTACCTACCCAAGCCCAAGGATTCTATGCTAATAGAGGACACTATGCAAAACCCACATGATCATCAACTGCCTTTTTGCTCTACTCTTCCTCCTCTATGTGAGACAAAAACTCTTTGACCTGCTCTAGGAAGAGTGTATAGCCCCTTTCCTTGAAGGAGCTGGGGCAGGAGACTAATCAGAAGTCTATACTTACTATTATGCCAAACACTGACTCTTAATATTGAAAAACCCTTTTCATTGAGGAATCGCGTCTACCACAACATTGACACTACACTATTTGGAGAAGCCCAGAGGCTCACATTTTGACTCTTTGTTCTCTCCATATTGTCCCTACCTGAGAAGGATAATAGAATGGCCATACCTCTGCCTAAATGGGGAGAAAGCAAATGTTAGGGAAGAACCTTTAGTTAAAATCTCAGGATTTTGTCTGAGACATGTCATAAGAGCACCTAGGAGCCCTCTCGGTGTTGTTGCCGCAGCAAACATGACTCAAGCTTTGATCTCACTCTTAAAAGGTTTTCCACACTTAGAAAGTGTTTCCATTTCCACACCATGTTTCCTAACTCCCACCCAGTTAAGTGAGATCCACTGCCTTATTAGAGTTTTCAGAATGTCAGTAATTAAGTAACCAGGACCGCAGTGCCTCTGAGCCAGAATTAGAGACTAAATCACCCAGGTCATTGGTTTTAGGGATGTCAGGGTGAGCACCTTTCCCCATCACATCCTTTCCTGCCATCCCATCCTTGAGAAAATATTTTAAACATTATTTTTAATTGAATTAAGAAAATGTTTATACCATTTCCTCTTATAAAGCAACAGTAGGCCTCACAGCGGGATGCTGATGTTGTTGAGTCTCTACTTAGAGGATATTATAGAAAGATTGAGCCCCCTCCCTGTCTGTCTCTCTCCCTCCCTCTTCCCCCCATTGAATTGTCAGGAAAATTCTCTTTGCCTCTCTCCAAAGGCACCTCAACAGCTGTGAACTCCTGACCTAATTGTTCTAATGGCATTCCCAAGCTCCCCAGCTCAAGGCCAGAGAAATCACAGCCCTTTGGACCTCTAGCCAGTAATTCACGATACTTAGTCAAACTCCTTCCCCCACCCCTTCAGGCCCCCTCCCGCTTCCCTCCCACTCCCTCCTCCTGTCCTCTTGCTCTCACACTCTGCTCCCTCCTCACACCAGTCTGAAGCAGCTTGATCACCTGCCAACTGGTATTGATTTTTGCTTCCCAATCTCCAGGCTGTATGGAAGGAAAAGATTAAAAACAGTTTGTCAGTTTGAAGTTGAATAAGAATTCGGCACAAGGGACGTCTTAGAAATGTGAGGAAGTGGCAGGAGAGGTTGAGAGTGTGGGCAGTCAAGGCCGAAGCAAGTCTTACGGAGTTTAACCCTTTATCCCAACCAGCCCCAGAATTTCTTGGAGGGGATTGAGCTATAATCTTACACACTCCCTTTTTCCTGTGTCTCATGCACTCAGATCCTCTCATGATTTTCCCTTAGCCCACAATATCACCATAGATTTGATTGGGACTATCCCAGGTCCTAGGACACCACCCTCGTCAGCTCACCAGATCCCTGATACCTCCTGTGGGGTCAGTTGGTCCTCACAAGGAGGTAACATCTGTAGCTTCTCAGTTGTCGGGGTCACTGGTCCTGTACATCTGAGATCTGCCAGGGCACTCTGTTAGTATTCATAGAGCAGAGTCCGCTGCTGTCCTTGTCAAGATAGAGCTGGGAGACCAGAGAAATTTGCCCTTTGAAAAAATGAGTATCGTTGACTCATGAAGGATCTTCTTGGTTTCTTTGTCAGATATAGAGATAACAAATGATTTACAAACATCAGTAGAAAATCAGAGAAATTTGCCCTTCGAAAAAATGAGTATCGTTGACTCAGGAAGGATCTTCTTGGTTTCTTTGTCAGATATAGAGATAACAAATGATTTACAAACATCAGTAGAAAATCTGAAGGGCCAGAGCACAGAGAAACAGCATGTGAAGTCAAATTCAGGGCACTAAAATCTGACTCACTCAATGGCCAGTTTACCAGTCTGCTAAAAGCTCAGGGGCTGAGCTAAAGCAGATTTGCCTTTCTCTCCTGTGTAAGCACAACAGTTAGAACCAGGTCAGACCAACTTGAGGCCGAGGAGGCAGCAAATGGGAGATTTCTGCACAATAACGAAAGCTATGCCAATTATACAAAACATAGCTCACTGACAGAAGAAAATTCCCTCTTC
This sequence comes from Neophocaena asiaeorientalis asiaeorientalis, assembly GCF_003031525.2. Taxonomy (NCBI): domain Eukaryota; kingdom Metazoa; phylum Chordata; class Mammalia; order Artiodactyla; family Phocoenidae; genus Neophocaena; species Neophocaena asiaeorientalis. The sequence continues at coordinate 1,202,640 of NW_020172827.1, forward strand.
TTTCCTTGTTCATTTCTACAGGATTTGGTATCAATGATTTGTAGTGTATAGAATAATCAGACAGAAATCAGTCTTGTTAACATGAAAGTCGGATGAAAGCTATTCTAATGGTTTTGCCCACTTTGTGCTCTTATATTTTGTCACTAATTATCAAGTGTGTTCTACCTTATCCAAGGAGTCTTTATGTATAAAACATAATACCTAGCAGTGCTCTATGTCAGTATCTCATGAAGGCAACAAAAAGATATGTGAAGAATGATTAAAATGATGCTGACTATTAGGAATTCTACTCCATTTATTCAAAATATTTAAGCAAAGTCAATAATAAGCAGGAATCTCTAGTTCTTCCTCATCACTCTTGCTACTAGAGGGAGTCTGGTCCAGATAGCTTTCTGTTTGTCTCACACATTCTTTGTTTCATGCCGTAGGCTTTGCCATGTCAGTTACTTTTTCCAAGATCTTTAATACTTGATCTCAAGTTTATCTTTTGCACATGTTCTAACTGTCATCTCTGAGTCCTGACTTTTTCACTGGGAAACTGAATTTTCACTGCTTGAAATTACAACATATTATAAAGCTATAATAATGTAAACATTATAATACCAGTGTAAGCTATCTAGTGGAACAAAATTTCAGGGAAAAAAAGATGGCATTCTAAAATAGTAATGAAGTATGATTATTTAATTAATTAGTTCTGAGAAAATTAGTTAACTCTTCAGAAAACATAAACTTTCTTTAGCACCAAAGTAAAATTTAGCTAAACTATCTAGTACAGTATATAAAATAAGACATTATGGAACTATAAGTAATATAATTAGATAATCTTTTCAAAGCATAAAGAAAAAAGAACAAAAACTTAATCTATTTAAACTTCTGCATATGAAAAAAAATACCATAAACAAAATAAAAAAGCAAGTGTGAGAGTGTGGAAATATTTTAACTTATATGAGAAAGAAAAAGGTTACTATCTCTATTACATAAAGACTAAGATCCCTAATATAAAAACAGTTGCTAAACAACAAGAAAAGTAAGTATGTAAAAAAAGAATAAAAGACTTGAAGAATGAATATACACATGGATGCATACACATTTCATACACACTTACAACAAAGAACGAAAATCATGAAAATATAGTGACCCTCAGGATAGTTCAAAAATGTACAATTTTTTTAAAGAAAAATGAATAATATTTTATTTATCAAATTGGTAAAGCTTTTTTAAAGAGATAATTCCCATGTAAGAATAGATTTAGGGAAGAAAGTTACTGTATTATTTTAATTGAATTATAAATTATAGTAATACAAATTTTAAGAGTAATTTAAAATTATATAATAAAAGTTTTATATCTCAAACTTCTAAATAATCTCTTACACAACAATTTCATATACAATATAACCTAATAAGCACATGTGAAAAAAATACAGAATTGTACATTTCAGTTAAAAAAAACACAAAATTTTATAAGCAACTGTAGCATCTAATAACAGTTAATTATATTATGTTGCATTCCATATGTTACCACTATAATCTTGTTTCAGAAGAATATTTGATGAAATGAAAACAATTGAACAATATATTGACAATATATTGTGGAATTAATTTGGGTTATAAAATAATCCTGCAGTATTAACCCAGTTTTCAAAACATGTATGTGTGTGTATATGAGGCTATAAACAAAAATGCTAACAAGGACTATTGATTGAAGAAGACTTCAAGCTTTTTTTCTATTAGTATCTATATTTTCTGGATAAAAATTATAACCTTCATAATAAGAGAAAAAAATCATATTTTAAAATCCCAATTATTCAATCCAAGTGACTTTGAGAATAACATTTTAGAGTTGTCAGATTTGAGGGGGTGGGAAAACTATGTTTCTAAAAAAATGTAGTTTTATAATTTTTTTTAAATGCTTAAATATTTTTCATTTATTTGGAGATGCAAACATTTTCCCAATGTTGATTTCTGCATGCTGCCTTAAAATTCTGCCAGTATTTCTAGGAAGCATGGACTGTGAATTATCAAGCCTGACATCTAGGTATGATTTTAAAGAAACCACTTATGAGGAAGAGTTTCCAAATTATGAAGGATTTCAAACTGCTAGATAATAAGCACATATGCCTTTCCTTTCCTATGTAAGGAAATATAAAACTGTAACTCAATAGATACAAACTTATGTGCAAAGTTTGGTTTTGAGTATGTAGGTTCAAATAAAGTATCTGAAACTTCTTATTTGTGGAATCATGGATTGGCCAAAATCTCTCGGTACATTGGTTTTCTCATCTGACAAATGAATTGATAATAACACCTCACGAGATTGTTGCAATGATCAAGTGTGATTACTCATGTGAAATCACTTTAACACGTATAATACATCATAGAAAATATTTGTCATAATTGAGAAATATACATATGTTTAATATTTTCATTGAATATTATTGATTATCTGCTATGCACCAGGAAGTGTTTTAGATCTTTGGGATACATTATTAAATAAAGTCAAACAGTCCCTGTTCTCATTTTCAGTGAGAGAAGACAGGTAAGAAACAAAGGTAAATTTGAATTAGGGTGGTGATAAGTTTTGTGAAGAAAAATATAGTTCAATTAATGGGCCAAGAAATGCAAGAAAATCTTACCTAAGAGAAAAAAAAAAAGCTGGAAAAAATATAATTTAGAACTATTGATGGAATTGAAGAACCAATAAGAAATAGTAGGGAATTACCAGAGCAGGAGAGCAGAGACCTAGGGAGTTGAGTGCTATGTAGGTATCACTTTTTTCTGGGGCTTTAGCCTATTCCAGAGGGGATGCTAAGGACTGAGCTGTGCTTTTAAAAGCCACACAGGGCTATGGGGACACGATTTAGAGTCTGGGACCTAGCAAGCAAGAAGACTTTATCCTGGTAACTACCTCTCCCTCTTTGGGCTGGGATCTGGAATGTGACACCGAAGAGTGAGAATGAATTGATAAAAGACCACTCTTGAGGTGACTGCAGCTCAGATTCTAATAGATTCAATCTCTGAATTTGGACTAAGATGATGCTGCATTGCTATTACTTCCAAACCCTAAATGAAGTAAATTTAAATCTTCACCAGAAGAATGTAAAAATATCTGATCTCAAATTATCGCTGCCAACAATTTTTTTTTTTTTTGTCGTGTGTGGGCCTCTCACTGTTGTGGCCTCTCCCGTTGCAGAGCACAGGCTCCAGATGCGCAGACCCAGCGGCCATGGCTCAAGGGCCCAGCCGCTCCACGGCATGCGGGATCTTCCTGGACCAGGGCATGAACCTGTGTCCCCTGCATCGGCAGGCGGACTCTCAACCACTGTGCCACCAGGGAAGCCCCCTGCCAACAATTTTATAAATAAGATATTCAGCATAAAATCAAAAGTAACAAAACACAACAGGAAATCAGATATACCAAAGAAAAGCCAACAGAAACAACAGATAAGAGAAACAATACAGCAGGATGTTCCAATACTGGAGTTATCAAATACTGATTTTAAAATAAAATGCTTATTATTTTCACAGAACATGCATAAGATTGAGAATTTCAACAGAGACCTAGGAATTATAAGAAAAGAAAGCAAATGAAAATTCTAGAATTAAAAACTTTTATAATAGCCAATTTGGGTTGAGAAAAGGTCAGACATAGCCCAAGAAAAAACTATGTGAAATGGAGGATAGGTCAAGAGAAAAATAACAATTCTAAACGTGTATATATCTTAGAAAATAGGATAAAGCTATGGAGAGCAAAAAATGAAAGAACCATAAAAAGAACCAAAACTATTTGCTTCATTCTAAGATATCTAACTCAGTAATTAGCAGAAAAAATGAAACACAAATATCAGTAGAATTAAATAGTTAATTTTATACTAGCAAAGGAGATTTTAAAATGTCCGTAAGATGTATAAAATATGCAATACTGGAAAACTTGCCTTATTATGTATAGAATAACTGCAAAATAAATACCTTCTGTAGCAAAGAATACTTATAAAAACTAACCACATAGTGATCTTTAGGATAGTCTCCATGAATTTCAAAGATTGAAATCAATACAGAGAATGCTCTTTACGACAGTGAAATAAACTAGAATTTTTTATTAATGGGGAAAAAACTCTCCAAACATCTGGAAATTAAGAAATACATTCCAAAATAACCTATGGATTAAAGAAAAATCATAATAAAATTATAAAATATTTTAGCCAAATAATATAAATCATAAATATCAAATCTTTTGAGATGCCATTAAAAGACTTTTATAAGAAAATTTTACTTCTATAAGTGTATATATTAGAAAAAAAGAAAGGCTAAAATCAAGAACTTAATATTCACATTAAGAAATTAGAAACTTAACAGCAAAGTTAAACTCAAGGAAAAAAAGGAGATAACAGGAATAGAAACAAAGATGTAATACAGAGAATAAACAAACAAAGCCAAACTTTGTTCTTTGAAAAAAATAGTAAAATTAATAAATTCCTACCAAGACTGATCAAGGAAAAAATAGAAAAGGTACAGATAATCAATAATCAAATGTAATTTTTAAATTGTATGAAAAAATATATGCAAATAAATTTGAAATTTAGATGAAATGAAAATGTGTATTTTTTTAAAGTACAATTTACTAAAAATTACATAAGAAGAAAAAAGAAAAAAGATTTGAATAATCTTAAAAGTACTAAAGAAATTCAATCTTTTATGTAAAATTTTTGCCAAAGAAATATATAATCCCAGATGATTTATTTCACTGGTTAATTCCTACAAACATTTGAGCAAGAAATAACATCAATCTTACTCAAACTTCTTCAGAGAATCAAAGAAAGAATATTTCTAAATCCATTTATACAAACAAAATAACTTTGATATCTAATTCTGAAAAGGACTTTATAATAAAAGAAAATTGCAGACCAAATAACATTCAAGTGGATTAAAAACTGTAATAAAAATATTAGCAAAAATAATTCAGTGATGTAGAAAAAGGAAAGTATATAACACAAACTTGGTTTATTTCAGGCAAGTGGGTGAAACATCTGAAAATCATGCAGTGTAATTCACATTAACAAATAAAGGAAATTAATAAGATCATTTTAAAATATGAAAAATAACTTAATAAAATTCAAAATTAATTCATGGTAAAAAGAAAAATCTAGAAATGAAAGAGAAATTCCTTAGTCTAATAAAGCATATCTGCAAAATAACATGCAGCATGCATCATATTTAATTATGAAAATTGGAGCTTCCTCTTTGATAAAAATCTAGTCAAGGATGCCTTTAGGTCCACTTCTGTTGATCATTGTATTGACCAAATTAGTAAAATGAGAAAAATAAATAAAAGTTATAAGGATTGAAAGGAGAGAAACAAAACTTTTATTTGCAGATTATATAAATCTATATGGAGAAAATACAAAGGAAACCACAGGAAAATAATGACAATCAATGTGGTTAGCAAGTTTGCTAGATACTGGGTCAATATATAAAAATTAAGTGCAAAAATTAAATGCATATCAATACACCAGCAAAAAATATTTTTGAAAACTTATGCCATCTGTAATTATATCAAAATATCAAGTCTCTATGAATAATGACATCAAAGTTGTGTAAGATAACTGCAAAAAAACCCCACAAAACTATAAAATGTTATTGAAAGTAGCCAAAGATCTAAGTGAAGGGACAATAAAGCGTGTTCATAAGTTGAGACTCATACCATGTTTTAAAGATGGCAAGACTCTCCAAACTGATCTATATCTTTTAAATGACTATAATCAAAATCCCAAAAAGGGGTGTGTGTGTCATGAAAATGTCCAAAATAATTCTCAAACTGATATGGAAATGACTATAACAAAATATCACCAAAATCCTCTAAAGGAATGGTTACAATGTGAGAGGACTCGGTCGACCAGATAACAAGACGTATTACAGATCTACAATAACTAAAATCTGAAAATGAGCATTTAAAATTTATGACAGGGGTAACACTACAGATCAGCAGAGAGTAGTAAATGCTGTTGTGTCAACTGAAATATCTGTGTTAAAAAAAAGTTGACTTCTATTTATCAAATAAAAAAAACTCAATTTCAGTTAGACTGTAGATCTAAATGTATAAGGTAAATCAGTAATTACTAGAGGATAACACAGAAGGTATTCATGACCTTGTGGTGAAGAAAGAGACCTTAGGACATAAAAAGCAAACAAATGCTAAAGGAAGAGACTGATACCCAGAGTATATTAAAATTACAAACTTCTTTTCATCTAAAAGTACCATAAGAGAATGAAAACATAAGACATGGAATGGGGAAAATGTTTCAACACACATAATGAGAAAGGGATAATATGTAGAATATATAAAGAGCTTCTATAAGTTAATTAAAAAATAACAACTGGGGCTTCCCTGGTGGCGCAGTGGTTGGGAGTTCGCCTGCTGATGCAGGGGACGCGGGTTTGTGCCCCGGATGTTTAGAGTTGGTATTTGAAAAAAGGGAATATTCAAATGGCTAATAAATATTTAAAACAGTGTTCAATGTAATTAGTAATCAGAAATTAAAATTAAAATCAAAATAAAATGTTACTACACATCTACCAAATTAGTTAAAGATTTTTTTTGTTTGTTTTTTTAAAGAAGATGTTGGGGGTAGGAGTTTATTAATTAATTTATTTATTTTTGCTGTGTTGGGTCTTCATTTCTGTGCGAGGGCTTTCTCTAGTTGTGGCAAGCAGGAGCGACTCTTCATCGCCGTGCGCGGGCCTCTCACTGTCGCGGCCTTTCTTGTTGCAGAGCACAGGCTGCAGACACGCAGGCTCAGTAGTTGTGGCTCACGGGGCTAGTTGCTCCCCGGCATGTGGGATCTTCCCAGACCAGGGCTCGAACCCGTGTCCCCTGCATTGGCAGGCAGATTCTCAACCACTGCGCCACCAGGGCAGCCCAAATTAGTTAAAGTTTTTTTAACGGACAATATTGATTTTTGGCAGGGATGTGGATTAATGAACAATCTTGTGCCCTGCTGGTGAAAGTGTTAATTGTCACAGTCATTTAAAGAACAAGTTGGAATTATTAACTGAAATTTAACATCTCCGTACCGTATGACTCAGAAATTCCACTCCCAGGTATACATCCAACAGAAATCCATGCGCATGTGTATGAAAAGTCCTACAAAAATGGTCATGGCAGCATTAATCATAATGCTTTATAACTGGAAACAACTCAAATGTGCATCAACAGTAGAATGAAAAAATAAACAAGCTATAAATAATCACACAATAGAATAAAACGTTGCAATGAAAATGATGGAATTAGAGCTATGCGCAAAAAAATGAATGAATCTCAAAAAACAGCATCGAGCAATAGGAGTCATGTGAGAAAAAAATGTGTAGCGTGATTCCATTTTCTATGAAATTCAAATAGCAGGCAAACAACGATTGTTATATTGCTCACTCAGGTGGTAGAACTTTAAGAAATACAAAGAAATGGTTACCACAAAAGTCAAAATGGCTGAAATGTTATGAATGAGGAAGATAAATTAAGGAGACGAGATCAGAGTTTTCAGTGCATCAGATCATACGGAGCCTTGTAGGACATTGTGAAGTTTTCATTCTATCCTGAGTCAGATGGAAAACCACTGGAGGGCACTGAGCAAAGGAGTGACATGAATGAAAGCGCATTTTAAGTGGCTCACTCTGGTCTCTGTGTGACAAATAGACTACAGAAATGTAAGAAGAGAGCCTACTTGGGAGGCCCTTGGGACAGCCCAGGTGAGAAATGATGGCTGCATGAACCAAGTAGTGGTGGAAACAATGAGAAGTGGTTAAACTCTAGATATAATTCAAAAGTAGAACTAATGGATTGGAAATACAAGTAAGCCAAAGAAAGAAAAGATGTTTTTCTTGGTCTGAAAAACTGGATAGGGTGTTGTCATTTAATGAGATGGGGAAATACATGAAATATGATCATTCTCTTCTAGAGCATAATGTACTATAAAGTCATTAAATAGAAGTACTTCTTATGAATAAATAAGAGCCTCTTTTAAGTTACTTTATTAAATATAGTAGAGCCAGTGGCAAGTTGAATGGGCCCCATTCACCAGAGTCTCTAAACAAGGTTCTGAGTGTTCAGAAGGTTTGCTTAGTATGCTGTCTCCTTTCTTAGGATCTCTGATGTACAATCCTTCATTTCACAGACTTGAGTGATGAAATTTTCTATTTTTTGAAGTGGAAAAGAAAAAGAGTTAAATGTTAACCAAAGTTTAGACTAAATCACAAAATATATTTTCCCCTACCCACGGAGATGTGTGTTCTTGAATTTTTCTTATACTTTTCTGAAACTCAGATGACTATCCAGGAATCTTGGATTTGGAGATGAATAACTCACTCTGAGGCAATATCCATCTATTGAGTTATCATGTTTGAGTAAAAATGTTCATTGCCTGCAATCTTTAAGAACAAAATGCTAATAAGGACAAGGTTTGAGGTTCTGGTCATAATAAGTGAACTAAGAAACTTAACACATAGGAAAGATTAAACTCATAATTAAAATAGCACTTAAGAGCTTGACTCTGGTGTCAGGCAGCCACGGGATCCAATCCTACTTCTGCCACTTAAAGACAGTCTGACTTTAAGCAAGTTATTTAATGACTTTGTAGCACAATCTCCCCTTCTGAAAAACTGGGTTAAAAATGAGGCCTTTCTTGGAGAAATGCTGTGAATATTAGATAATACGATCTATATACAGAACTTGGCAGAGTACCTAGCATATAATTTGAAATGTTCAGTAAGTGTTAGGCAAATACGTTTGCCAGAAAACAGAGTAAGGATTCAGCTGGCTCAGTTAGGAGCACCTTGCCCCCTAGTAGGTAAGAAACCCCAGTCTTGACTTCCTTTCAGCTGAATTTAACTGAAAATGTCTCCACTGCTAGAAATAATGACCTATAGACAATGCTTTGCTTTCATTTTTTTCTCATAGATCAGAACATTTGTTTGAAGTCACATCATTTTGGATAATTAGAAGGAAGAAGGAGGTTGGTCTGGAATAAAGATTATACTCTGTGAACTTGAAAAATCACAACAGTTGCTACTGCTTCAGCTAAGACTGGCACCTTCTTCTCTGAATTAAGTTATTTTCATTTAACCCACAATTGGTTCTCCACCCTTACAACAGGGACTTCCAGTGGTTGATTGAAGCCCTATATAAAAAATGTATCTTACACCTTTGCTCAAAAATTATGTCAGCACCATGCCTGAATGCCGGTTGAATTTAAATGTATGATTTCCTTAAGAACATGTGTTGATGGTTACTTTCCTCATTGGTCTCTCTTCTTGGTTCCAAGAGCCCATAAAATCTTACAACCACACAAACCAAAATTATATGGAAGAAATTTAGTTATGTTTGGCACAAACTAGATTGTGTGGAGTTGAACCTTACTTCTTTCTTCAGGAATTTGCTATGCTCTACCCTGCATGTTGGTTCAATCTTCTCTGGTTCGGCTATTGCTTCCCAGGATGCCTTCCGCATTCCTCCTCTTACACACCTTCCTGATGCAGGAGAGACTGTAGGCCTCTCACTTGTTAAGGTGAACAGACATGTCGTATTCTCACTTAACAATTCCTGCGACATATCACTGAAGTAAACTTAAGCTCTGGAGTGTAAAGCTTTCTGGCACTTCAGTGATTTTCAAGGCCATTCAAGGAGCTTTGCTAATACAAGGAGGTATTTAACAGACAGGTCTCACTCAAGTCAACGTCTCCAGCTACCCAGGTCCAGAAATCCCTAAAAGAAATACTGCTGTCTATGCTGCAGAGCCATTTCTGCTTTCTTTAACACTGTGACACCAGTCAACTCTGACCCTCTCCATAGCATTGTCCCCAAACATTATTTAACGTGTGTTAGGTTAGGTAGAAATGTCAAATATTTACATGACCCGCTAGGCTATCTGTATGGAAACTAGAACTAATCATGAAACATATTAAAACCCTTCAGTGGCTTCAGAATAAAATAAATGTGTCATAACTTGGAACACAAAACCCTTCCTGAGTAGGTTCTTATTTAATTTATATCCTTAATGCGTCATCTCCCACGCCCTAGACACACAGACACACACGTATACACACACAGGATGCACATGCCTTCTCATTTTACTAGGTCTCTGCCTGAAACTCATACTTGTCCTTGATGTTTCAGTCTAAGCATCACATCTTCCAGGAAACCTTCCTTGATATACATGCTGCCTTGCAAGGGTGGTGTATTGCCCTGTACTGTGCTCCTCAGCATCTTGATAGAGTGGAAATTCCAAGTAGCTTGGTTTTAAACAATCTCTACTTTTTTATGTGCTCTTCAATATCCAAAATGTACTGCTGAGAATTCACGTGTAAACAGAATCTCTATAAACTGACCACTATTTTAAATACATATAAACAGTGTTATGGTGAAGAAACCAAATTATGAATTTTGTTCTTAAGGAAAACCTTTAAAATGGATTTATATCAATTAGTATATATGTATATAATTATATGTATAATTATAAATATGTATTATTTATATTATTATACATGTATATTATTATATATGTATTTTTCATATTTTAAAAATTTAGATTAAAACATGCCAAAAATATTTGATATACTTTAAACAGATGTGCTCGGTTGGTTGATTCATTTTATATCATCCATGAGCAGATCCATTCACATCTAAAGCTAATGGATAGGAGGACATCTCACCTTTAAAAAATGTTAATTCCAGCTACAGTAGCTCTCAAAACCCATAAGTCCCAACTTAACCCCTAGTAATGCTGCTGACATTTAGCACATGGATCCTTTAATAATATTCTTATAGATACGGTATTTGTTTTTATCTTTCTGACTTACTTCACTCTGTATGACAGACTCTAGGGGTAAGATGGGAATAAAGACACAGATCTACTAGAGAATGGATTTGAAGACATGGGGAGGGGGAAGGGTAAGCTGGGACGAAGCAAGAGAGAGGTATGGATATATATACACTACCAAACGTAGAATAGATAGCTAGTGGGAAGCAGCCGCATAGCACAGGGAGATCAGCTCGGTGCCTTGTGACCACCTAGAGGGGTGGGATAAGGAAGGTGGGAGGGAGGGAGATGCTAGAAGGAAGAGATATGGGGATATATGTATATGTATAACTGATTCATTTTGTTATGAAGCAGAAACTAACACACCATTGTAAAGCAATTATACTCCAATAAAAATGTTAAAAAATAATAATAAAATAATATTCTTCTAATAGTTATTAATGTATGAGAAGTATGTCTTTAGGGAATGCATTTACATAATAGAAGAAATAGTGGACTTAGAGAGAAAAGACCTTTGAAATTCAAAATCGAGGGTGGGAAGGGCACCTTCTCACCCTCTGACCAGATCCACTGGGACATCTGAGGAAAGATTTTCCTCTAGGTACCCAGAGTTCTTCCCCATAAAAAAGAATTTGTATCCCAGGGAAAAAGGAAATTAATCTTTTTAAATACCCTGAAAGGGGAGATTTAAAGTCAAAGTTGAATAGCCAGTTTAGGAAAGAAGAAATGTTTCAGCCTACATGGGGGATGGCTTATGGGGAGATGACTTCTAATTAGAAATGTCAGAACTCCCAAAGCCTCCCTACATTCACAGCCACTAAAACCTGAGGTCACCCTACACATTCATAGGCACACATCACCCAATGGGTCTGATTGCTTGAGAGGTGTTGTTATCACCTTTCAGTTTATGTTTTGTGTTTGTGGGGCTAAAAGCTTTCACTAACTCTACCAGAGGTAAATACTTCTCTAAATATACAGTGTCCAATCAAACTCGGACTGTCAATGATTACTGCAGCATGAGGAATCATAGACCCTCAGTGTCTCCTTCTGAATGTTTACCCCTATTTAAAGTTAAATAGTTACACTATTCAACTTAATTTCAGCGTTTTGCAAGCCAGTATAGCTCTCAGACAATTTTTCCTAATTGCAAACATGTTTATTATGGAGATATTAAATTTGGGTAGATAACAACCTCAGAGCACCTTTTCTATTTAAAAAAAAAAAATCAATGCCTCTAAGTTTCTAAATTCTCTACCTTGCTGAAGATAATCTCTTTCATCCTTTGAGGTTTAATGTAAGTAACAAAAAGTTTACAAAAATGGTAGATGTTTGTTTAGTTTTTCCTTATGGACAGTTGCTAATTAGGTCTTTCATTTTGTTAAGGAGGCTAGGTTCTGGAGATCTATTTCCTTTGCAGTCGAAAAAGGACTCTTCTTGAGATAGGTTGTGATATTGTAAAGGGCTCCAGCAGGACTATGTCTGAACACCTCTGGGTAACGCAGTCATGATGAAAGTGCTATAACACTTGATGAGGGTATGCCCTAGAGTAAACCCACCATATGTGAAAATAGTACCGTCCACCTAATAAATGTACCTTGCATTTGTACAGTTTACACAATAGTTCCCAGAACTCAGCTCATTTGAGTGAAACAATAACCTTGCAAATTAAGCGCGAAATATATTATCCTCCTTTTATCATTGAGGAAATGGAGTCTGAGATGATCACTGCTCACACTCAAAAGTTAGCAAGTGGTGGATCCAGCAGTAGAATCCATTGTCTGCTTCTTGGATTATTCCAGATAATAAGGGACCCAAAAACCAAAATCAAGAAGCAGCTAAACAGAATAGATGTTCCCCCCGTAATTGCCCCTACCCTCCCACACTGCTTCTCCTATATCAATGGAGGTGAAGACTTCTCTGTTATTTGTCTGATTGTCTGATTTGGTGGGAATCATCCTCTCAACCCTCTGTTGCATCTGACAGAGGGAACACAGGGCTGGTACATGTTTGCTCAGAGGCACTCTCACCCTTCTGCCTCCACCCATAAATCACAGAGCCTTTGAGAAGGCAGCCACCTCTGGGCTGAACACAGCAAGTGTTGAACTGTGAGTAATAATTTACACTGCAGAGAAATTTCAGACTGAAAGTGAAAAAGATTTCTCGACCCTCCTAACGCTGAAAGGGGACGTAAGTCATATAATTTTATGCCAGCAACACATGTATCATATGAAGGGGGAAATATTCTTTCAACGACCTGAATGTTATGTGTTGTCATTAAAATATGTTTAGCCAAGGCTGTGGCTCAGTTTGAAGCCCATTTGAGAGAGTATGTGTCATACTTGGTCTGAAGCAAGACCTGAAGCCAATTTATAGAGTGTGTATTATGAGAAGTCTTCATGTTAGAGGTATGAAATTTACAGTCAATAGAAAGTAATTTTCTTATTGGAACTTAGCCCAAATATTGCAATGAATACAGTGGGAATGCCACGGGACCTGCAATATACATCAATGACAGATTTTCGCGGGGGCGGGGGATGTTACATTCTCTCTCCAAGCAGAGTTAGGGCAGGCAAGATGCAGAACTGGACAAAAATCATATAAAAGTTGGATAAATTAGGTTCTTCCCAACACCATATCCTATGTAAAATTTCCCCTGAAGTTATCTACAAGCCTTTGTTCATTACAATATTGACAAGTAGATCTCGAAATATGATCTGTCTTATTTATCATGCCCTTCTGTTTCCATTTCCTACAATTTGGAAAATTTTGCAATCTCATTTATGCCCATGTTTACAGGTATTCTAAGATTTTTGTTATGTAAGCCTGCTTAGGACCCAGGCATCAACAAAAGTCATCATGACTATTTGAAGAACTTCCATATTTGTAGCTTGGAGAGTTGGAAGAATTTCTCAGAATCTTGGAACTCTATCTCACCATACCCATTTTTTTTTTATATACCTTAAGATCCAGCTCGTAAGATCCAAAGCTCATGACAATTTGACAATCTAAAACACGCCTGTAGCCATACCAAACCACTGACCAGAGCCTGAATATTCCACACATCTCCATGCTTGGGCTCCATCCAGTCCAGTTGAGTGAGAAACTCTAGATATAGTGGCCCTGGGCAATAATATTTTTTTTCAAAACTCCCCAGATGTTTTTAATGTGCAGACAAAATAAGAACCATTCCCTAACAATAATTCTAACCCAAATTTTAATGTACGTATAAGTCACCTGTGGAGCTTTTTTAAAAGCAGATTTTGATTCAGTAGTCTGAGTGGAATCACAGTCTGAATTTCTAACAAGCTCCTAGGTGAGTCTGATGCTACTGGTCCATGGATCATATTTTATGCATCAAAGTTCCAACCTATTTCTTCAAAACTTAGCTCAAATGAGGTATCTTCTATAAAGATTTTCCTTAGGTTCTCAGGGAGAATTAAGCATTATAGCCCTTCTGTATTCTCAAACATCAATTATAGCCTTACAAATGTCATTAATTGATCATTTACTTGCTTGCCTCCCAACACATATATGCCCAGTATACCCTGAACTTAGGAGCAAAGGTAGTGACTTACTCATTCTTGTTGTCACTTCCTATCACAGAAGCTAGATAAATGTTTTAAAGGAAGAAAAAGTGAGAGGTAGAGAAGAATTCATGAACTTTCTTGAACCTCTTGATCACTTTAAAGTACCTACCACAGAGTGAAACCACGGTCATAGCTCACTTCCACATTATCATCACGTGGAATCTGTTACTGGTTCTGTGTCTTTACTAATTCAAGGGGCCTCTGACAGAATTTGTCAGCTGTGGATAAAAGTTTCAGTTAGCTACTGCTGAGTAACAATTGTAAAATTCAATAGCTTAAACAAATAAGTGTTTATTATTTCTAAGTTATGGGTCATCTGGTTGGCAATAGGATTTAATAAAGAGATTAACAAGTACGCCTTTCTCTAGTAAGAGAAGAGTACTTCAGTTATGATACTGTCAACATATCAATTACTGGGTTGATAACAAATTTCCTCCTCTATGGTGACTTGGTGTGCCTACTATTATATCTGCAACACGTCTTGGGCAATCAGAGTTTTTTTTAGAAAACTATAGGACTTTTCCCTTCCAGAATTCAGTTTGCTTTTTTCTTGGAGTACTTTTACATTTTTCAGTGTCATTTAATGAGGTTTATTATCATTTTATCTGTTTAAATGAAAGAAAAATAGATAATTTTAATCAAACTAATCCCAAATAATAATACCCAAATTAAATAATTCAGCTCTCAATCTCTCTGGATAGATAGAGGATAGATAGATAGATAGATAGATAGGTGTTAATTATATGCTATGTATATATTCCTCTTGTAGAAGGGCACTCAGATTTAGTTACTATATATTTTTATATGATCAAGTCTCTGGAAAAGACTCTGTGTTTAAAAATATTTATTTCTAATCCTATCAAAGTAGCTAAAATTCTAACCACGGTATCTAAAATTCCTTTGAGTATTACAATGCAAATATTACTTGGGAAGATTAGCGTATGATTTAATTACTATCCACTAGTGGCTTGATTTGAGTTTGTCAATATCATAAGTGTGGATGAACTCTTGAAGGAAAGGAACTTATAACAGGTACCTTTAGATCAGAATGAGTGGGTGTTCCACAACCACTCCCCGAGAAGAAAGGCAAAAATGGAAAACCCCTCTGAGATGTAACTCAAAAGCTCAAAGAAGCTAAAGGGTCACAGCGAGGCTCCTGGGTTGCAGAGGAGTTGGTGGTAGAGCTGAAGAGTACCCAAGGAGGATAAAGGTGGAGAAATTGAGCAAAATGAGAGCTCTGCAGACAAAATCAGTCTCCTGTTATACAGTCCAAGCATTGAACTAACAATTGCCTAGACTTTGTGCATTCCAGGAATGATCCCTTTTCACTGGAAATGTATTAATTTTGCAATTATCAAAAAGCAGGAAAGCACTTTCTGATATTTTTAGCTGGGAGACCTAGAATTTACATTTATTATTCAGGCAAATTTCTCTCTTTTATCCTCCTTCACCTTCTCTTTTTATCTTACTACAGTTGTACACTACCTCTTTCTCTCTTATCTCCTCCCCTTTTCATTCTTTCCGCCCCTTTCTTGCTCCCTCTATTAGTCTCTTACTGTTATAAAAGCAAGGTGATCTCCAGGGGAGAAGAGGAAAAAACAAAAAACAAAAAACGACAGAACAAGTGAAACACAAACAGCTCCCTTAGAAAGGTCACAGGAGTTTTAAGTAGAAATGTCACTGTTATTCTGTCGCAAATATAATAGCCCTAAACTGCTTGCACGAGGGGTGGATTCTACTTTTCTGGAGCAGGAAATGGAGAAATGCTCCTTTTGAGGTTTGGCTGTTAACCCAGAGTTGTGTTTTAAAAATGTCTTAATCCATCTGTTATTCTCCCCACACACAGCTTCACAAACATAGTGTGTCTTTTGGCTTTGCTTCCACACATTTAGACAACCTCAGGATGAGACAGATGTAGGAAGTATCTGGTGTGCTTTGCATTTACCCTTCTCTAGGCTATTAGAATCTCTGATTGACTCAGACTAACAGTTCTGATTGGCGATGAAGCCTGAAGGCCAGAAGAACATTAAGCATGTAGACTAGATTTCCCCCTCTGCCAGACTTGACATTTTCCAGGCTTGTAATCCATTAGCGTCTCTCTTTCTTTCTGTCTCTCTCATAGCTCACTGGGGATCAAAAAGAGCTGATCAGTAGAAGACAAGAACCTAATAAGATGAAGCCGTGAAAGAGGATAGGTCTTTTTAATCTTTATCTGTAGTATGCACATTAATGCCTTCTACAGCCTCAGCCTGTTTCTTCCTGTAATCTTGGTTGAGAACAGATGGTGGGCAGAAAGAATGATAGTCTTGGGCCTTCTTCTCCATGAATAGCAAAGAGTGATTCTCCCTGACTTGTTGACTGGAAGAGAATGGACAACACTAACCCAAACACTTACAGACATAACCTCTGGTGACTAATCAGGTTCAAAACTTAGGAATCTCAAGTTAAATGCACTGGTCAAACTGTGGTCATTTTGATAATGAATGTGTCTTTTGAGGACAGAGTCATTCAAGTTTTAATACCAGATCTGCCATTTACAAATTGTATGTGTTTGGCCAGCTATTGATCCCTTCTTGCCTTAGTTTCCATATCCATAAAATGGGTATAATACTTCATTAGGATATTAAGTAGATAGTGACTACCAGTGCCTACCACATGGTAAGCACTCAGTAAATGATATTTATTATTACTATTACTATTTTTATACTCATTGCAATATAGGCAAGAGCTAACCAATAAATCCAAAGACATGGTGGATATGAGACAACTTGATACATTTCTCAGTAACCAATGCAGAGAGGAGTGATCCAGGTGAGTGATAAAACTCTGCTCCTAGAGGTGATCCAGGGGCCCAGGTTTCTTCTGCCTATGTTTCTGTCATCTTCTCAGATCTGGTTATTCCCAGTGTGGTCCTGGATCAGCAACATCAGTATCACATGGGACCTTGTTAAAAATGTTAAAGTGCAGGCCCCACCCTGGCCTTCTGAATTGGAATCTATGTTTTAACAAGATCCCTGGGTAAGCAAATTAATATTTGAGAAGCATTGCTTTAGAATATATCTCATCTGCTTGGTTAAAATTGACCTGTCAGCACTGCATTCAAGAAAAGTAGAAAAGAGAAAGGAGCAGAGAGTAAGCAATTTTCTTCTGAGGAGATGACATGGAGCTCACACATATTACTTCCCCTCACAGTGACACACCTACCTGCAAGGGAGTTGGGTGATGTAGCCTCTTGCTGGATGGCCACGGGCCAAGCTAACACTTCATGTAAAGGAAGGAAGGGAGAAGAGAAGAAAGAAGTCACAATTTTTGCCAAAATTGCTATCTTTGTTTTGTTGAAATTGTTACTACAATGAAGAACGGAATACTATGGTCATGGGATAGATTTAACTGGTCTACAGTGGGAAAAATAACATAAACTTAGACTTTATACTGCTGGCTATTCAGACACAAACTTAAAAAAAAGAGGAGAGAAAGGAATTTTCAAACTACAGCCAGTACACTCCCTTTTATTTACATTTTTTTAATTGAAGTATAGTTGATTTACAATATCATGTAAGTTTTAGGTGTACAGCACAGCGATTCAGAGTACATTGTGTGTGTGTGTGTGTGTGTGTGTGTTCTTTTACACATTCTCTTCCCTTATAGATTATTACATAATATTGAGTATAGTTCCCTGTGCTATACAGTAGGTCCTTGTTGGTTATCTCTCTTATACACTGTAGTGTGCAGTACATTCTCTTTTTTAAGTTGTAAATAAATAATATTTTAATACCAAAAAAATGCATTTAGTCGGAAGAAGATATTCTTTTGAGGAATATGTAATTCACAAGGAACAGCCAGATGCAATTGGATCATGCAAAATTCTTTCTGAAAATACTACATCTGATCACGAGGAAGACATATACATCAGTGGGACCCTAACTGAGACCCAGAGAATGAAAGGTAAAGCGGCCCGGGAAGTCGCAAGGAGGGCTGTAAAATGAGCAAATTTAATACCAACTGCCCATCTGAACAGTGAAACATAACAAAAGTTGACTTCTTGCTTATGTCAAGCTCCATATGAGTCAAGCAGTCTTATGTCATCTTGTAGCAATGCCATCTAGAACAGACACCCTCTAAAGATGATGAAGCAACGAAAGAGAAGGATGAAGGAAGCATATCAGTACTTGATTGCTTTGGCCTGAATTATTTGTTGGTGACTGTCTGCCACAAAGATACATAAATTTAGGAGCATACAAAGGAGAAAGTAGGATTAAATAGAGCAATTGTCCCTTATATTGCACTTCAAATAAGTTGCCTCGATCCATTTTTTCCTTTTACACCTAAGTGCCCCTGAACATAAGATTCTCATCAAGTTTGTGGTCATCTAGAAGTAAGTGAACTCAGCAAGCATTTCTTTTGCTAGCTAGGATTGCACCTTCGCTTCCAAATCAGAGAATAACTAGTTTAAAATCCCAAAAAGTATTCAGAGATTTAATCTGAAGTACATTGGTTTATTTCTTAATAAGTTTTGGAAAATTGATTTTATTTTCCCGACATCTCTATGAGGTTGCTTTATATAGAGGCAGCCCATTTTAGAGGGAAGAACCCAGGCTAGGAGTGCAGACCCAGAACCTTTTCTCATCAGCTGAGGGTGGTTGGCGGCTCTTCTGTGAGCCTGTTCTCTTACCTATTTAATGAAACAGAAGAATAGACAATCCATAAGATCTCTTTTAACACTTAAATTTCACTAATTAGCACTAATGGAAGGCAGATGGAAATATCACCTTCTGGGTAATTTCAAGCTCAATTTATATATCAGTAATATTCAAATTGCAGATATTTTTTCTGCCTTATATTAGAACATCTATACAGACCCAGGGAAGGAAAATCAACTGGATAAGACCAGTAACCCACAGTTCTGATAGCCATGCATCATACAGTTATGAATTACTGCTTAATATTTTTTAAAAAGGATTAATTTTAGATTAAATATCCACAAACTGGATTTGGACAACCAATGATTACAAGTCAAAATCATTGCTAGTATCATTGAACAGGCAACAGTCAGCCTATCACAAAGCTGTGCTTCATACTCTAAAATAGACATTTTCCTGAAAATCAGGTTTAAAGAGAATTTAAGTAAATGAAGTTTGATTTTTCACATTGCTTCCATTTAGGTGAAGAACCAGAATGGATAAGTATTTTTTTATTCACATATTAGATAGAACTAACTGCCCTCTTAGTACGTGTTCAGATATTTCTCTCAATAAATACATGTCCCCAAAACTATTTTAGGCACTAAAATATTTTGGTTTAATCTCTACATTTGCTAGAAGACAAAGGAAGTAAGTCCTGATCTTAGGTACTTTCTATTTCTTGATTCGTATTACTATCTGTGTTCTTATTGTTGTTTTTGTCTTTCTGTTCTTTTTTCTTTTTCTTTTTTCCCTATCTTTCATCATTCTCTTCCTAACTTTATAGCACTGCCCTCTAAGGATTCCCATAGCATATAATATTCATATGTATTTTTTGTTCGCCAGTAAACTCTCTTAGCCTTACCTTAAAATATCTTAAAATAACATGCTCATCTTAGCAATCACTGACACCCTCCCCAGTTTTGTAGCCAAGGTCTGAACCTATTCAAACCTCAAGACTGAGCCCTATACAGATAGTCTAGGTATCGGGAAAAAGATGTCCCTAAGAGGATACTTGGAAAAGCCGTCTAGCAATGACACTTTATTTCTATGTCATTCTAAATTTTTCTTTTCAGAACAAGTTCTCATACTTCATTTCACCTTCACAGTAACTTTGAGAGATTGGCAGGTGTGTTTAACCCCTTTTGGAAAAAAAAGGAAGGAACCTGAGGTTGGGGGGATGAGGTGAATGTCCTGGTGTCATAGAGTTAGTTGATTTGAAAAGATAGTGGGAACATCTAGTCCAGTGGTTGGTGTCAGTAGAAAGTCAGTAAGCATTAGCTGAGTGTTCAGGGCTGCCTTAACACCCTACATCATGTCCCCATTTAGACCTTATGTGTGTGTTGTGTGTGTGTGTTTACATGAGTGATATTTGCAATTTTATGGTGGTCTAGAAAAAAATACATTTCCCCCACATCCAGCTCCAGAATTAAAGTAACTCCTTTGATTTCCTACCTTTAATTACTGAATTTTTGTATCATCTCAACACTTGCATTGGCATTGACAGCTAATGCTGGGTTTGCATTCCTGGTTGCCATCGGAGACAAGCCACTCTGTCTGGAGGATGCCTCTCATAACGTTATTTTCTACTCCACCTCATAAAGCGTGTTCTGTATAAATATATTTTAATTAATTAATAAATAGGATGTAATGAATTCTGGCAGGGTGACATTTGAGCACAAGGCGAGGGGTTTAAACAGATACTGACATGTGTTAGCCAGGAAAACACCCCACACATTCATACACACACACACACACACACACACACACACACACACACACACATGCATTCACACTCACAAAAGGTCTTTTTATTCATTGGAGATATATGTAATAAGGAGTTCCAGAAGGTTAATTTGACCTGTGAGGGGAACTGAGCAAGAGATACAGAGGTATAGGAGAGGCAAATGTTCCAAAATAGTTGGCTAGTCATTAACAGTGATACCTTTATGTTTCAGAACTAAAAACACTGGACAACGCTAGAACTGATTCTTTCTAATAAGCTTAAAATGGTTCGTGAATAAATCTCTTACTGTTTCTTACCGTAATGTTCTCTAGTAAATCCCATCTTGGTATGCGGTGAAGTGAATACGGGGACTTACAGAGCACACAAGTGTATCCAATAAATTTTAGTTGTATCATCATTTAAATCAGCACTTCCTAAAACACAGCTATCTTGATTTTGAAGATTTTGAATGTCCCCACTGCATCAATCCTTGTCCTCAGAATACATATGTATGGAATATTTTAGACACATAATTGCAAAATCAACTCAATATTGGTAATCCATTCGGAATAAAACTTAGAGAAGAAAGCTACTTTTGTTATTGGAGAACTTTCCTTGTTACTTCCCTATGCCTTTAAAAGCTTACTTTTCATAACAGAAACCCTTTCATATTTTAAAATACATTTCAAGCATTCTTCTATTTTAGCTTGTAACAATATACATTGTAATTACCCTTCCTTCTTTCCCCAGCTATACTCTGAGCTGCTCTATGGAAGAGATTGCATCTTATTCATTTTGTATACTTACTGTCTGAAAACAGAATATGTTTCTCAAATGAATGAACCCTCAATTGTATTCTTCAGGTTGGTATAATTATTTACATTTTTGCAATCTATTTCCTATCACTATTTAACACATCTTTAAAAAATATTGTCAACCTTAAGCAAAATTCACAAATGAGTGAGGTGTCTTGAGTTCCTTCCATCTGCCTTTCTATTCCTCCTCAATGTCCTGCTATCTAACCTTGCTCTCCCATCACCTAATTGCCAAATGCATTGATGATGCTGCCCTTTAGCTATAAAAAATGCTTCTCAGGGCTCCATGTTGTGTCAGCTCCTGACCACTAACATCGCCAGTGCCAGAAGCAACCCAGGGGTGTGAGTGAAAAAAAGTCACTTCCTCTCTGAAGCTCAGTTCTCTCATCTATAAAATGTAAAAGTAAAAATATCTGCTCCTGTTGTCAGGGCTAATATTCTTCTGAGTTGGACCAAACAAACAAATCCCTTAGGCATCCTAGAAGAAAATTTGGGCCACCAATCTTACCATGACCTTGTTTTAGCTTTTTGCATATTGAAAATGATACACTGGAAAAAGCTTATTGATACCAGTATTATTTTTTATTTATTTATTTATTTATGGCTGCGTTGGGTCTTCACTGCTGCACGTGGGCTTTCTCTAGTTGTGGCGAGCAGGGGCTACTGTTCATTCAGTGCGCCGGCTTCTCATTGCGGTGGCTTCTCTTGTCGCAGAGCACAGGCTGTAGACTCACGGGCTTCCGTAGTTGTGGCTCGCAGGCTCTAGAGTGCAGGCTCAGTAGGTGTGACGCATGAGCTTAGTTGCTCCGCGGCATGTGGGATATTCCCCGACCAGGGATCAAACCCGCGTCCCCTGCATTGGCAGGAGGATTCTTAACCACTGCGCCATGAGGGAAGTCCAATTCTAATATTAATGATCTTCTGCAGCCAACTTTACTCCCATGGAGTTTATAGGCTTCAACCTGCTATCTTTTCCACAGTCTTCATTTCAGACAGATTTGTAAAGTGCTTAAAAGAATGCCCATCCCATAGTAAGCATTATGTAAATGTTGATTAAGTACCATAAATTATCAAATTCTTGAATACCCTTTATTCAGATATTCATACGAATTAATATTTATGAGAAAAGTCGCCACACCGCAATAGGGAGGATTTGGAAAACAGAAAAAGAAGGAAAATCACTTAATACCACCACCATTAGCATTTTGCTAATTACCTTCCAATACTTTTCATAGATGTGATAGAGAGAGAGGGCAAGAATATCATTATCATCACAGTCAAAAAGTTTTGAACACTTACTTTGTGCTTTACAGAGATTACTTCATATAATTCTTCCAATAATTCCCACTGAATCCCTATTGTCGGATTCGAGACTCTGGGTAATGCCACCATGGCAATTGTGGCAGAAACAGGCAGTTTTCTAACAAAAATTTGTGTTTGCTTTCCTTAAAGTAACAGTATTGTTGCAAAGCAGCCTTCCATCCAAGAAGGCTATATTTCCCACCTAGAAGTGTCCAGGCAGGGCCATGTGAGCTGGTGCTTACCAATAGGATTTTTTTGTTTTGTTTTGTTTTAGTACACATGTTTATTAATATGTACATTAAATGACTGTATATGGGTCAGATTTTGTTTTACCTATTTGAACCTAAAACAAAGTAACTCAAGTTGTACAGAAATATAAAAGCCACTTCATTCAACAACACATTGTGAACTATATATTCTATACTAGAATACCAATAGGATTTTATTGGGAGTGATTTGCGTCACTTCAGGCCTGAGGTGGTTAAGAGCAGATGTGGCTTCGCATCTTGCTTTCCATTTCTCTTCGCTGCAAGGAAAAGACCCCAAGGTCCTGGAGAAAATGGTAGAGCCACAGAGTAGAAGAAGCATGGGTCCCTGAATCACCTGGAAAGTTCCCCTCCAAACACGAGTGTTGAATTATTTTAGCCTTTCCCAAGTGATAAATAACCTTTGATTATAAACACACTGAAATTTCAGAGTTTATCTGTTACCTTAAATAATACCTTGAAGAATTCACTAATACTACATACCAACTTGCAAGAGGATACAGTTGTAATCATACTGATATCCAAGCTTTCAAATTACTTTTTATATTTTACATCATTTGATGAATATTTCCCCCGCAATGTGACATAATTTCTATCAATGTAAATCCTTGCAAAACAGCAAGGTATTCCACAGTTTTATAATAATATATTATTGGTAGACTTCTGTAATTCACTTTTACCAATAACAATGAAATAATGAACTATTTAATACCCTCTTTCATATAATGTTTTCTACATAAGAATCAGGTAATTGCAAAATATCCCTTCAAAATGAAATTACTGTTCCAAAGTATGTAAACATTAATGTATACAAATTCATTTCCAAAATAATTTTACCAGTGTCCTGGCAAATAACATTTCACTAGAGTATGTGTTTTATCATAACGTTCTAGGAATGAATAATCTTTTGAAAAAAATATTTTCAAGTTTAATTGATGAAAGTGATAACTTGCTGTTTTGATTTGATTTACTATCCCTCCTAGTGGCTGTATTTTCTTACCCCTTATATGTTCTACTAGTTACATGAAGAACATATTTAGCATCTGCAATTTCTCTGGAACCTTAACTAGATGAAAATTATGTTGAAAAAACTTGATTTGTGTAGAAGATTCAATCAGCAAAAAGAAATCAATGATATAGTGGTGTGTTTGGAGGACACTATAAAATCTATAAAGTCTTGTTCTGGCATTGCTGAAAAAGATGAGTGGAAATAGTGAAATTGGAAGACGCCCTTTGTATAGAGCTAGTACACCAAAATAAGACTTGGCAATGTCTTTCCAAGTTTTACACAAGAGATTAGCTAGGACTCGACATTTTGAGGAGTTTAACATTGTCATTGCTTAGAATGCCAGCTGACAGAGCCAATAAACCCCGTATCTCTTTAGCTGATTTAAGGGAACTGGCACAGGAAGCTCAGAGCTCCTACAGAACCATTGTTCCCATATTAGGACCCTACAAATACTCTTAGCTGAGATTGTGCTTCTTGCTTTAGACTTGGCTGTAGAGACAGAAAAGTCAGGAAAGAGCTGGTATTTACAAGCTAGTGAAAAAGGCAAGAATAACATAATAGGGAGGAAGGAAAAAAATTCATGCCAGTACCACTAAATTTGATGTTATGTGCTCTCACTGGTGTATAAACATAAAAGAAACCAAAGGAATGAGGAAATTAGATGGTTCAACCCCCAAATATTAGACTTACCTCCTCTTGCCTAGATAATTTTAATAAAAGTTTTATTGTGGCCTGATTTATTCCAATAATTGTCATAGTTTCCCCCCTCCTTCAGCTCTATAGACATAATCATAGATATTAAGTCACTTGTTAAAAGTAGGGGTTGGGTACGGGGGAAGCATTTCTACATTCTGTATGTCACAGAAATTCTCCTTACTGACAGTTCCTATTAGGAAACACTACAATGGCGATTTAAATTAACTTAGGTCAACTGGTTGCCTAGCAGTAAGAACTAACCTTAACATCAATCTGAATATAAATCCTAGTTGATAATATTTAAAGTTTGAACAACTGTGTTTTATTAGTTTACTGCAGGGGTCTTCAATGGCCTTTGTGTCTCTTTTGGTAGGATATACAGAAATTGTTCTGTAGGTCATCAGCTACAATTGTTCTTTCCCAAATGTTAGGTTAAACTTTCTAGAAACCCTAACATATTTTTAATCCAGCATGATTGTTAAGTCAAAGAAGTTCTGATGGTTTAAGTTCAGTTAAATTAAGTCACTCAAAGTGGGCAACGCAAGTCTATGAACCTCTGAAACTGAAAATGGTTAGAATTACGGGGAAGGGCATTCATTTTAAGTCATCACAAATGATTCAAGAATTTTAACCAAAATCAAATTAAACTATTTGATATTATCAATATAATTTAATACAATTAAACTATTAAATATTAATTCAGCCTAATATGTATACAAATTCTACTACCTATCATTTTGAATCATTTGCAAAACAATAAAAGAAGAAAATAACTGAATGATTTGCACTTATTACAAATTTTTCACATAAATGTAAAGGGCCAGATGACTAATCATGGATTTTCTAGCCCTATGTTGCCCTGAAACAATTAACTTAATGTAAAAACAGATGAGCCCATGCTACAGCCATTCTAACATTAAATGTCATTAGAACCTTATTTATCAGAAAGAAAAACAAATACTCCTAAATCATTCCCCTTAGTAGATTTTGCTTTTGAGATTACAAATACACATATATTAGTTATAATTTTCAAAAGACGTGAGATCCTTAATAGCAAGGGCACTGTGTTTTTTACTCAGAACTGGAACATAGGGCCTGTGTGTCTTTGGTTTGTAGTGTGTGTACAGTAGCTACTTGCTGAATTTTTTCAATCTTGCTGATATTTGGGTGTTCATTCTAGTTTCAAATAGAACCATAAACCTTCAGCATTCGTAAGGCTGGATTATATTTTGTACTATAACAATTTTACAACAAATTTGAAAACTACATTAAGGTCTCACATAATATATGTAATGAATATATTTTCTTGAATGAAAATATGCACAAAAAATATGCTACATCTCAGAGTTTCAAAGGGCTTTTTGTCATCAATTTATTCCCTGAGCATGTTTCTGTATTTTTTTTAAATTCAAACTCAAGTCAAAATTTGGTATGCTGGAATTAAAGGGGAAAGCCATGTGTGTGAATTCAGTGCGAAGGTACAGAGAAGAACCTGTTCATTCAAATTGGGAAATATTTATTTATTGTAAAAGATAATAAAGTTTTCTTCTGTGGTGGGCTTTAGAAATGATCGAACTTAGTCAGAATGACCTACAAATGAGACTTAGCTCTCTGCTTATTTCAAGTTATCTATCTTCTTGGAAACTCTGTTTCTTCATCTACAAAATTAGTATACTGATCTCTATTTTATATGGCTGTCATGAGAATAAAATTAAACAATACATATAAAACACTAGCATAGTGTTTGTCAAGTAGAAGCATCCCATCCTTTGAACACAATATCTTGAAATGCTCAGGTACAGCTCTGCATGAATGCAGTTAACTACATAATCTCTCAGGTCTCCTCCAAATCTCAGAATTTTGATTGCCTACTAAGAATTAAAGTCCAGCGGCATCTCCACATGTGCACCTGATCATCTATCAATCACATTTATCCCATCAGCTTTGAACTGCCCCATAAGATTTCAGATTGGAAGTAAAAATTCCAGATCTTAAAGTATATTCTTTACGTTAGCTGCTTCTTTTGAATAAATCTAAATACTCTTATAAACAAAAAATAAAACATACATATTATAGCATAAAATTATCATGAAAAGTATAACATAAAACCTTTTTTCAATTTTTAATTTCAAAATAATTCCTCCCTGGGAAAATTCAAGTTATGATGACGCTTCTGGCATTATGCCAAGATAATCAGAAACCCATGATTTGGTTGGAACAAAAGGGAAAGTATTATTAGCTACAAGGGATCGGCGCAAAAGATATTCTGCTTCCAGTTCCACAGATGTGGAATTTGGGCAGCAGTTACTGGCATTCTGTAGGGTGTTGTCAATTGTTTTGATAGTCTATATAAAGAATGCTGATCTGTACAGGTGTGTGTATGCCCTATAGAGAAATATTGGCAGCCAGAATACCTCACAGTGGAACAAACCTGTGATCACTTTTTGGTCTGCTATAGACAAACCAAGATAAGACGACCCCTCCCCACTTCTTCATGCCTGTATAACCATCCAAAAAGATCATGCTCATGTAGGGTATCATTCATGAGACCCAGTGTTCTTCCCTGTTAAACTGCAGGCTACAATTCTCTGCAGCTTTGTGAAGGTCAGGCTGCTGTCATTTTTACGGGACACTAAGTCAGGACAGTTGGGAATGCTAGCTCTGCCAGTCAAGCAATAGTAAGGGTCAGAATGTAGCCGTCATGGGCTTCCCTGGTGGCGCAGTGGTTGCGAATCCGCCTGCCGATGCAGGGGATACGGGTTCGTGCCCAGATCCGGGAAGGTCCCACATGCCGCGGATTGGCTGGGCCCGTGAGCCATGGCCGCTGAACCTGCGCGTCCGGAGCCTGTGCTCCGCAACGGGAGAGGCCACAACAGTGAGAGGCCCGCATACCACACACACACACACAAAAGAATATAGCCGCCAGCCTATTCCTGCATGCCCTCATCCACGTCACAGTTTGTGACACTAATCTCTAAAGCTAGCCACAACTCACTACAAAGAAATGTTTCCTATGTTTTCTTAGAATCACCCGCGTGATCCTTGCTGGGTAAATTCAAGCTCCAACTGCTATTAGGACCAACGCAGTTGTTCCTAGGTGGGTTTTTCTCACTCTTGACTTTTTGTTGTTGACCTTTGTCATGGTAGACGGCAATGAGGTGATAGTTTAGGCCCTTGCACAAGATGATGGGGAGGGAACTGAAATTAAGTGGGTGCAGAATCTACCTAATTTCAGTCTTTTCTTCTTTGAGAAGGTTGATATTTCCTGTCTACCCCTTGAGTGGTTAATAATACAGTGGCTGATTTGTCTCCACCCAGAGGGTTATTGTCATCCTTGGTAGAGTTTGACATTTTACACTTTAAGTAAGCGCACCCTTAGGCAAGGAGACACCACAAGACAGATTTCCTTATTAGAAGAAGATGTCACCAAAAGAACAAGTCAACAAATATGCCACCACCGAGAAACAACCAGCATACCAAAGGAAAGGAGACAATAAGACAGGAGGAAATGTGAGAGGAGGAAGAGATAAAGCAAAGGGGGAGGAGGGAAAAGTGGACATTAGAGAGAGGAAGGTATGTGTCCCTTGGGGCACAGTGAATAGAAGACAGTAATATCTATTCTCAGCTATTAGAATGTGATTCAGGGTACTCAACCACCTTGCCACTATCGGGTATGAAAACAGGGCTTTGTACTTGGATTATTAATGCGTGACTGCTCGTGAGCCTCAATCCGCTGTGCTGTCATGACCAGTTTTCAAAGAAAAATAATAGATAAAACAGTTTGGGGTTCCAAGTTGTGCAGATTTAATTTGCAGTATATAGGTGATTAACAAAAGACAATGGCGCATGGTAAGCTCAAGTCCACAGCACTGATAGCAATCTACAAAGTAAAGCACCTGGGAGATTGGAGGTGGGGTGTTTTGGGAGGTGGGCTCAAGGGCACCAGTGTGAGCTTTACAAGAATGGCTCGTATTGATCTTCTCTGCTAGTCCTTTTACTGAAAGGAATCCCTCACATGGCTGTGTTAGATCAGGTCCCCAAATCTCAGTCACATATGAACTGAAATGTGTAATTACACAAATGTTGCTGCTATAGCTTATTTATATATCTAGTGTTTATTGAAGTCCTTGCCCTTACTGAACTTAAAGTCTCGTAGGAAAGACATAAATTAAACAAGATAAATAAATAAAATATATTATATAATATTAGACAGTGATAGGCACTTAAGAGATAAATAAAGCAAAGAATGGATCTAGGAGATGTTGGGAATGATGATAAAAAGACCTAGCAAAAAAAGCAAACTATGTGGATTTCTGGTTCAAGAGAACATGAGAGAAGTGAAATTAGAGACAGCGGCTATACAAGATCTTCACAGAGTTTTATCTCAGGGTGGAAAAAATGAATTGGAGTGATATCTAGAAAAATGAGCAAAGAGAATTATCAGTTTCTCTTTGTTTTGCCTTGTTCTGATTTTTTTTTTAATGATGGAGAAATAGCAGCATATTCTTGAATAGGCAAAGTGGGATGAGATCCGATGAACAGATGGAGGGGATAGTCATACAGAAACAGAGGCAGTTCAGGGAAGTGAGAGCTCATAGGCACAGGTGCTAGCAGGGATGTAGATGTGATAGTAATAGGTTACAGAATTTTTTCGCCATGAAATAGGAAACAAAGCCATCAACTGAGAGTGAAAAGAGTAAGAAGGTATTAGAGATTTCAGGAGAGAGGAGAAGGCATGAAATAATTTCTAAAATACCTAAAAATGAATGGATACAAAAAATACAAGTTCTAGATAGCACTAGGGGCCCATTTGAGGTGAAAGATTATGACTTTAAAATGAGATCAGTCAGCATAGTTGTGTGTTTTCCTCCAGCCGTTTCAATTGCAAGTGAGCAAACACAGTATATAATGAGGGTTGAATTACTCAGAGTTGTGTTTTAGCCAAAGAACTACAATAAAAATAAGTGCAAGGGAGCTAAAGGTATATTCAAAGGAGTGATTATAATAATTAACCAGAGAATTTAAGCTCTGTAGGAAGGTAAGTAAGATTACAAGGGTGGGGAGGGAACCTGAGAATGTATTAACATCAATGGATTGTATACCTGAACTGGGTTTAACACTTGTAAGACTTGAAGAATCTAAAGGGGGCAAGAAAGATAGAAAATGGTGGTCAAAGAATAGAATACCTCACACTGAAACTGTGGAAGTGTTCAAATTATTGTTAATAACAAGATCTAAGATGTGACCAGGGAAGTAAAAGGCTTATGGAGGACAAAGAATAAGATCATTGAAAGAAAGGAGGACACAGAACTGAAAATCCAGGGTTTTAGAAAAGATGTCAATATGTTACACTGAAATCACCAAAAAGGATGAAGGATTAGCACTTCAGTGAGTGGCAATGACATAGGAGCAAAAATATTCAAGGAGGGAGTATTTATTCAAAAGAATTAAAACATAGCAAATATTAACAACAGGGCTACGACCTGCATCATGCAGGACACTTGGTGCTAAGTGTGCTTATTGCTACTGGAGTGTGTTTGATTCTTTGCACTCTCAGAAGATAGCACTACGGAATATATGGCTCCAATTTTGAACGTTCTACTGCGGATAAAATGCTCTCAAACAGCACTGCATGATACAGAGAAGCTGTTCATGAAAAGAAGAGTCAATCAAAATGGCAAACTTTATTGATGTCTTATTTTAAGAAATTTTTTGCCACACCCACCCCATCCTTCAGCAATATCATCCTGATTGGTCAGCAGCCATCAACATCAAGGCAAGACCCTCCACCAGCTAAAAGATTCTGACCTGCTGAAGTCTCAGATGATGGTTAGCATTTTTTAACAATGAAATAGTTTTAGTTAAGATACGTACATTGTTTTTTAGGTATAATGCTATTGTATACTTAATAGACTACTGTATAGTGTAAACATAACTTCTGTATGTTTGTATGCACTGGGAAACCAAAAAATTCACTGTATTGCAGTGGTCTGGGACTAAATCTGCATTGTCTCCAAGGTATGCCTGTATTTTCTCACAATATACACACTAATTGCAAAGGTGAAAAATGGTGACTTTATGGTGAACAAACATGGCAGCATCACCTTGATTAGTGATCAAGTTTAATATCACCAGGGGAGGAGCAGATCCATATCACAGACACATGAATATGATACACTGCCGTCATTGCTATGGTGTCATGCCCACTTTGCATGGCCTGAGCCCTGTCATGAGGTCTCAGCTGAGAGACATTCTACCGACTGAGATGCCTGTAATTTTTAAGACTTTCATGGTCATAAAAGATCTATAAAAATTAGGAAACTATTCCAGATTGTAGGACATGGCTATCCTGGATTATACCCTGGATTAGAAGGAAAAGAAGACTTTTTATTAGGACAATCTGGTATCAATGCTGATTTCATGTGGAAAGTTGTATTGTGGTTGTGTAAGAAAGTGTCTTTGTTTTAGGCGATTTGTATATTGGAGTACTTAGGCATGAGGTAGCATTATGTAACTTGTTCTCATATGGTTAAGATAAATAATAAAAATAATTTGTTTTCAGTGTATTGTCTCTCAGCCCCAAATTCATATTTTATTGCCTGCTCTACACAAGCGGATCTGCGCCTTTTAAGTTTTTTTGCCAGCTGGCAATAAGCTTTATCAGTAAAGGGAGCTGGAGATATTGGAGAGATACTGCAGGAGGAAGGGATTTTGTTTCCTGGGTCCATTGTTCTCAATTGGCAGGCTTCTGTAGAGCAGGTGGCTTCTCCAGTGCCTGGCTCCTACAGCGCACAGAACTTCCCTAGCACCCAGCTCTGTGGCCCAGGCAGCTTCTCCAGGGCTCAGTTCCTACAGCTTCTCCAGCAGTGCATGGTGGCCAAAAGCACCCAGTGGCCAATAGCATCCACCTGTAATCACTTCCAGGGATATACCTTCCTGTGAACAGCATTCCCTGGCTCACTAGAGGATAGATTTCCAGCAAGTTCCACCAGCACAGCACCACAACTTCTCTGACATTCATGGGCACTTTACTTCAGCCCTAAGTGTAGTGGCTGCTTCTTATATCTGCTATTCCTATATTGTTTAGAGTTCTCTTTAGTTTTTATTAGTTCATTTCTCACTCCTACAATCTCCAGTTATAGTTAATAATTCTTTATATCAAACTTTCTCTCTTCAAGTTACTATGTAGCTCTCAATCCCAAACAGATCTTGAAGGATAACATATACTTTTGGATATATAGAGAGCAGTGTATATAGATAGAGTGTGGAGATGGCACTGGAGCAAACGTAGTAAAATTTAAACAACTGAGGAATGTAGAAAGACAATATGAAAGTTCTCTGTACTGTTTTTACAACTTTTAAAAATAATGTCTTAATTTAACTCCTGGTGTTCTGAAATTTCATGATGCTGTGCCTCATTACTATTTGAATGGCTTCTGGTATAAAATTAAAATTAGCATTTTTAATATCTGTTTTAGTCAAATGGGTAACTTTGATACATGAAAATCTACTCTTATTTTCATATCATTTCAGTATTACCTGCTTCTATATTGATTAAAAAAAACAGGTGTTTACCTTCCTTATAAATGGCCAGAATTCCCACTATGCTATGTCAGTCCCAACATCTTTCATGGAATTAGAGGCTGAGCTCTTAAAGGAGACATTTTACTACAGATGGATTGTTTGTGAAGGCAAAGGAGCTCATATACAGGACATTTGGCTGGAACTCCAAATATAAACTTCAAAAAGACTATTCTAGAAAATCCACTTTGATATAATACCTCTAGCCCATTCCACAGTGGGATCGTTATGAACCATTCAGAGTCAGGTCCCCAAAACATCCACCCCCAAAGTCTCTATTCCAATTACTTACATGTTTGTCTTTTCTACTAGGGTGGGGACTTCTTGAGACCAGCTGTGTCTTTCATCACTATGTCTCCAGAGCCTACAATGATGTCTCAGAAATAACAGACACTAAGTAAACGTTTGCTGTTGGGTAAATAATTCCTACAAGAATCCTAAGAAACTTAATGTGGAATTGCCTATAAAGAATCACCTTACCTATCTCACTCTCTCTTTTTTCTTTATTTATTTTATTTTTATTTTTTATTGAAGTATAGTTGATTTACAATATTATACTAGTTTCAGACGTAGAGCATAGTGACTTAGTACTTTACAGATTATACTCTATTAAAAATCATTACAGGATAATGACTATAATTCCCTGTGCTATACATTATATTTCTTTTACACATAGTAGTTTGTATCTCTTAATCCCATAACCCTAATTTACCTTCTCCCTTTCCCTCTCCCCTTTGGTAACCACTAGTTTGTTTTCTATATCTGTGAGTCTGTTTCTGTTTTGCATATACATTCATTTGTATTATTTGTTAGATTCCACATATAAGTGATACCATACAGTACTTGTCTTTGTCTGACTTATTTCACTAAGCATAATATTCTCTAGGTCAATTCATGTTGCTGCAAATGGCATAATTTCATTCTTTTTATGGCTGAATAAATTCTATTGTGCATATATACCACATCTTCTTTATTCATTCATCTGCTGATAGGCATTTGGGTTGCTTCCATATCTTGGCTATCGTAAATAGTGCTACTATGAACATCAGGGTGCATGTATCTTTCTGAATAAGTGTTTTTTTTTTTCCAGATATATACCCAGGAGTGGAATTGCTAGATCATATGGTAGTTTATTTTTAGGTTTTTGAAGAAACTTCATACAGTTTTCCATAGGGGTTGCACCAATTTACATTCCCACCATCAGTGTACAAGGGTTCCCTTTTCTCTATATTCTTTCCAACTTTTGTTATTGTAGACTTTTTGATGATAGCATCTGACAGGTGTGAGGTGATATCTTGTTGTTTTGATTTGCAT
The DNA here is from genome assembly GCF_003031525.2 of Neophocaena asiaeorientalis asiaeorientalis. Classification (NCBI taxonomy): domain Eukaryota; kingdom Metazoa; phylum Chordata; class Mammalia; order Artiodactyla; family Phocoenidae; genus Neophocaena; species Neophocaena asiaeorientalis. Next base: position 1,236,420 of record NW_020172827.1, read on the forward strand.
TTCTTTAATAATTAGCAATGTTGAGCATCTTTTCATGTGCGTTAGCCTTCTGTATGTCTTCTTTGGAAAAATGTCTATTCAGGTCTTCTGATATTCCTTGATTGGGTTGTTTAGGTTTTTTCTTTTTATTATTGAGTAGTATGAATTGTTTATATAGTTTGGATTTTAACCCCCTGTTGATCATATCGTTTGCAAATATTTTCTCCCATTCTGTAAGTTGTCTTTTTGTTTTGTTTATGGTTTCCTTTGCTGTGTAAAAGCTTTTAAGTTTAATTAGGTCCCATTTGTTTATTTTTGCTTTTATTTCATTTGCCTTAGGATTCAGATCTAAAAAAATATTGCTGAAATTTATGTCAAAGAGTGTTTCACCTGTGTTCTCTTGGAGGAGTTTTACATTTAGGTCTTACATTCAGGTCTTACATTTAAATCTTTAATCCATTTTGAGTTTACTTTTGTATATGGTGTGAGGTCATGCTCTAATCTCATTGTGTTGCATTTAGCTATCCAGTTTTCCCAGCACCACTTGTTGAAGAAACTGTCTTTTCTCCATTGTTTAGTCTTGCTTCTTTTGTCACAGATTAATTGACCATAGGCGTATGGGTTTATTTCTGGACTCTCTATTCTGTTCAATTAATCTATGTGTCTGTTTTTGTGCCAAAACTATGCTTTTTTGATTACTATACCTTTGTAGTATAGTCTAAAGTCTAGAAGGGTGATACCTACAGCTTTATTCTTGTTTTTCTCAAAATTTCTTTGGCTATTCTGGGTCTTTTGTGGTTCCATATAAATTTTTGGTTTATTTGTTCTAGTTCTGTGAAAAATGTCATCGGTATTTTGATAGAGATTGCATTAAATCTGCAGATTGTTTTGGGTAATGTGACCATTTTAACAATATTAATTCTTCCAATCCAAGAGTCCCAGATATCTTTCCATTTCTTTGAATTATCTTCAATTTCCTTCATCAATGTTTTGCAGTTTTCAGGGTATAGGTCTTTCACCTCCTTGGTTAGATTTACTCCTATATATTTTATTCTTTTTGATGCAACTCACTCTCTTTTAATACTTCCTTAGGACTTCCATGGTGCCACAGTTGTCAAGAATCTGCCCGCCAATGCAGGAGACACGGGTTTGAGCCCTGGTCCAGGAAGATCCCACATGCTGCAGAGCAACCAAGCCCGTGTGCCACAACTACTGAGCCTGCATACCACAACTACTGAAGCCTGCACACCTAGAGACCATGCTCTGCAACAAGAGAAGCCACCATAATGAGAAGCCCACACACTGCAACGAAGAGCAGCCCCCACTTAATGCAACTAGAGAAAGCTACGCACAGCAGCGAAGACCCAACGCAGACATAAATAAATAAATAAATATATTTCCTTATCGGAAACAAAGTTTGGTTCCTTAGGGACATGATAATATTAATCATTTGAAAATTTAAATTTTTTAGCCATATCCAGATATACTGATTCAATTGTTTCTGTTATTTTCTTCTTGCAGCTGGAGAGTTTTGATCACTCCACACAGCCTACTGAAATGACTACGTTGTTGGGGATCTCATTCAGTTGTTTCAAAGAGTAGAAACATAGAGCAGACTGTCTGTTCCATAGAGAGATTTTCATCAGGTAGATATGGCCAGAGAGTATCAAAAGCTGGTAGACATATTCCTGCAGGCAGCAGCTCTGTTTTGTGTGGGCCGAATGCCTCTGGCTGTGTCTATTTTCCTTACCTTGCTGACAAAGGTATTCTGCTCCACTTTATGGAGTTTAGGTATCATACACTTAATAGCAGTTAGTGACAGCAGTGCTCCTCAGTATAGTAAATCTCTAGTGTGAGATAATCTTAGTTAACGATCAGCATAAAGCAGAGAGAGGTCATTTTTTTTTAATGTTGCCATAAAGCCTGCGTTCACTATGATGGAGTTGGAAGGAGGCAATCCCATTAACCTTTGTATTGTATTGATAAAATTATATACCCTCCTGAATATCAAGGGTGGTATGCTGCTGCAAATCTGTACCTTTTAAACCATTCTCCAGTAAGGTCCTGAACTAGCCCAGAGGCGTAAGATTTGGCCTCATGCAACCCGAACTTGATCCCAATCTTGTGCTTTATCTAGGAATGTGACTTTGGGCAAGTCTTAACCTCTTAAAGGCTCAAAGTTTTCATTCATATTTTTTCTCCTTTCCAAATCCAGTATATGTGGGTTTACATGTGTTTTACACATTTTTTTACAATTATCCAGTATGACGTTTATATAAAGAAGAGCATTTCTTAAAGCATTTTTAAAATGCTTTAAAAAACATTTCTTCAAAAAAGCATTCCATTATATTATTTTATATAAAGGAAAAAAGCATTTCTATGTGTGAGGAAGTAAGTTTTTATGATCCACTATTTCCTACTTATCTCTTTCTTATTCAGTATATGAAGTGAATAAAAAATAGAATATGAAAACGCTTCAAAAATGTGAATTATTATTATCACTTTGCACACAACAAACTGAAGGGCTTTCCCTAAAATTCTTCAAGTCATCGTGCATGGATGTTATAGGGCAAAATGAGAGGTAACGTGGGAGGGATAGAATTGCTCTCTTTGGCGATCTGTAGCCTAATTCAAGATGACGTGGAGTAATGGCAAATAAGTTTTCCCAGGGCAAACAAAGAGATTTAAAGGAAGTGGCAGCTTGGATCCCCCTGCAAGGTACACTGTAGATTGGGCAATGCCATTTTGCTGTCACCTAGGAAACAAGAGGTGGCTGCCCTGTTGACCTATACAAGGGTGCTATGGGTCAGGTAGCATCCCCGGATCATAAGATATGGAAGAGCTTCTCAGTCTGAGTCTTCAGGCCCACCTCCAACCTCAATCTAAGAGAATTTTCACGTGGCACAAAGGATATTAAAGCAAAGTTATAGTTCAAAAACTTTAAAGGTTACAATGCCTACAGAAAAAAAAAAAAGTGAAAAGGAGAAATGAGGTCAATTAGCAGAAACCCTGCTACTTAAGTGGCATGCCTATAAATTGTTTCAAAGGTGGCCATGCATCTGAAATGCTTTCATGGTACAGGTTAATTCTTCCTCTTAGTAATTAAAGGGAATGGCGACAATAGTGCTGTATCCTAGGTCACATTCCCCACTACCAGAATTCATTAATTCTCTAAATTAATTAACGTGGGCATCATTTTAACTCTATTTAACCCATATTTTAAAACTCATTTCAAAGCCTTTCACGTTAGCAAAGTCTTCTCTGACTATTCCAGGTCTCAGTGACAACCTGCTTCTTTCTTATAGTTCTTGTGATCCGAAACACACAATTTAGCATTTATTCTAAACTGCCTCTTATTATTTCTTCTCTCCCCAATTAGAGCATAAATTCTTTGAGGGTATGAATTCTGTTTTACACATCTTTTATTATCCTACCACAGCCCCAAGCACAATTCCAAAAACAGTGCTTAATAAATACTTGTTGATTAATGAATACTTCCTGAATTGCCTTTAAGGCACCATTCACACTTTCTTTCACCTTAGGGTAAGGGCAATTCTTCTGCTTCAGGAAATATGCCAAGATCCTCTAACTCTCTTTACCTTCTATTTTCTTTTTTAATATATAAAAGCAAACTTTGCAGAGAAGGGGGAATCGGACAATGCGGCAACATTCGAGAACGCCAATTTCTTTTCTCTAAGGACATTTTTTCCTCTGGCTTATTAAGAATGCAAGTAAATTTAGAGAATTGTCATCAAGACACAGCAGTTACCTCAGTTACTGCTCAGTCCCAGCTTCCATACCCAGAGCAGAGATGTGAAGCTGCACTAGCCAAAGCCTCTTCCTATGCTGAAAGAAGGTGGCTGCCCAAGTGCGCACCATGTCAATACCCCCTTCACAACTTGACATCATTCTTCAACCTCCTGGTCTTCCCATCTCTTACTCTGTAGCAAACACTGGAGGGAAAGGAAAAAACTAGGTACCTGATGGGGTTGTTTCTGCACGCTTTTAGCAGCAGCCGGCAAATTTCACTTAAGTAATACCCTCCTGGTTCTGCTAATTGATCACTGGATGTGTTCAGGTCATGTCTAAGGTCAAGAACTAAGATGTTTTACAGCTAAGGCCAAGAAGTGAGGAGCACAGACGATTCGCCAATCAGGAAGCCCAGGAATCAGTTCATAAGAAGAGAACAGAAGGAGTAGCCCACATTGATACTAGCAAAGAGACTCTAATACAGTAAAATGTTCGGCAGAAATAGAAGTGACTACTATGACAAGGAACCCTTCTCTGGAATATAAGTTTTTAATTCACTTTACTTAGAAACTGACAAACTGGACAGACGTCAGACAAACACAAGTTCACAAGGCTAACAGACTTAAATAGAGAGTATGGAGAGAAAAATGAGAGGGCAATTTCTGGTTTTACAGTAAGGGAGTGCTTATAGGAATTAGGGTACAAAGAAGCAGAAGGTAGGGTTGTAGAACAACGTATCTATGAGAGGCAGAATTGTGTCTACATTGATACTTTGATAGACCTCAAGATTCTACACTGTACTTCAACTTCTTTTGTAGAATATTTTGTGGATGACAGGAAAGTTTTTTAAAAAATGTTCCTCTTTCTTTAAGGACTTTAGAAAAGGGGGGGGGGGAAATGGTGGTGAATTAGAAACATCTCACATGTATATTTACACCTTCATTTATCCATCAAAATTTCCCACAGAGGTAACAAGGTCAACTAAATTAGCATCTTGAGCATCCCCACAAACACTTCCTCTAAATAATTTAGCCACTGGCCATCAAGCAGGTGGAAGACTGGAGTCAGACCTTGGCAAGTATACAAAATCAAATGTGTCTTTTGTGCCACCTTTCAGATACAGAAGCCAGTACTAAACTCAGTTTACCCACCTTTGGACAAAGACAAGATATCTACATCCAATTATGCATTTTCTTCTTCTAGCTAACATTATACCACTTTCCCCTTTTCTGCAGAAGAGAGACCACAGCTTCACTAGCCTTTTGGATGCTAGATACTATTATGACTCCAATGATAGGATGACTACAGATACTCTAAACTTTTCTAATGACAAGTGCTATTAAACAAAGTAAAAAAGGAAGCATCTCATGCTGCAAGCCTGAGTGTTTGAGTGTTGCTCACTTGAACTCTGTCTAGAACGTGCAAAGCAAGAGAAGGTCACAAAGATAGGAATGCCATTGCACAATCAGAGCATGGCAGTGAAGAGCTCTGGTAATTATGGGATGTCATGACACAGGCAGTTCTGGCCACAACTCTGGTTTACATATGTTCTAGGGTCTCCCTTTCAGCAAGAAGAACACAGTAGTAACATTTAAGATGAAGGTAAACACAGAGCTGACAGAGTTGGGTGAATTCAGTGTGGCATTGATTGATGACGTCGCAGTACACAGCCCGACAAGGGAGGGCTACGTGGAGCATGTAAAACAAGGATTTGGGTAGTTTTTACAAACAAGCCTGACAGTGGGTCCAAGGCACGTCAGCCTGGCAACTGAGGTGACATATTTAGAACACAAAGAGGAGAAGCAAACAGCCACCACTGTTTGAAGGTGGCCTGCTCTATTTCTCAGTGGGCCATTTCATGAGGCGATGCTAAACAGAGATTACTGGACATTACTGACTAACTTCTAGACCTTTGTGATTACTCAGTTCAACTGCCCTTTTACTAACCCACGGAGAGTGCCCAGTAAAGTGAGAGGGCAGGAAATTTTAAATAGCTTTTCCTTAATCTTATAAGGTATGTTTCTGGAGTAATAGAACCGAAGAAGTACTTTACAGTGATATTATCCTGCTTGCAGAAGTGCAGTATCCCAAACTCTCTTATCTGGTAATCACCTGCTGTATACATTTCGGTCTCCAACAAGGATAGGTCCAGGAGAATGAGGTTACACTCTAGACAAGCATCCCGTTTCCATCCTGTGACAGAGCAGATGTGCTTTCTACTGTCTTACTGACAGGCTGTTTTTCATAAACAGTCTAACTTTAGAGCCAGAATGGGGTCAGCAACCCAGCAGCCCAGAAATCATCTCCAGTTCACATGAAATTAGCCAGTTCCATAAAGATTTTTCTGGCATAGTTTGTACTGCAAGTCTCTGTTCTCCTGGGGGGAAAGGATGACCTCACATCTTCTCATTATTCTTTCTTACCCTTAAGGTATTTCTTGTCATCTATTATCATATAAGTCCTGTGTTGTTAGTTACCCTTGATGCGCACATCTTATTGCCCCAACTACATTATATAGTCCTTAAGGGCAAAGCCTGATTCTTCCACTTCTTGGAACCTGCTATAGCATGCAGCCCATGCATATAGTTTGTATCAATAAAGGTTTGTTCATTTATTGAGCCATGGACACCTGTGTTCATTTCTTCTGTGAAGCATTTGTCTTTATATGTATATATACAAATAGTATTGCAAGTGCTGTGACTGCCAGAATTTCTCCATCAGATGAAAGGCTGGCTAATGTACTAGTTAAGAGAATTCATGGGCTTTAGAGAAAAAGGTACCTGAATTTAAATTTCAGTTCTGCCACTTCCTAGATATATGATCTCAGCCTCTCTGAACCTCAGTCTACTTACCTGTAAAATGCACATAACAAAAGTTATCTTATAGGATAATTGTGAGGCTTAAATCAAATAACTATGGTACAGTGCTTGACACACTTAATAAATAATAGTTAGTGTAATGTGGCTTTGTGGTACTTACTTTTATTCTTATACTTTTTGCTCAAATATTATTCAGGCTAGTGGACCCACTGTTTTCATCATGTTCTTTTCGCACAGTATTGTCAAACCCATAGTTAAGAAACACTGATTTTATAGGACTTGGTTTCCCTTTGTGCAAAAGGCAAATGAAATTAGTTACATAGACTTGTGTGGGGCAAAGGTGGTGCAAACAGGATACAAGTGGTGATTTGTGACTGTTTATGACACCTTGCTTCAGGCAAACCCTCAAAGCTGAATTTTCAGGCTTTTTACTCAATGGAAAAACTATACTACAGATGACAAGTCAATTGAAACTCAGTCATCTCCAACAAAACCACCTCATGATATATATAACACAAAGAAATAAAAGTGTGAAGCATAAAGCTTCATTTTGACTTTGTTCAATGTGCTTGGCCTACAATCTGGAAGTTTAATCTATGGCCTCAGTTCATGGGCTATTATTTCTGCCTGAAATGACTCTTTATCACTTTCATAACTATGAAAAATTTATAACTCTGAGTACAACATATTTCTATTTAGTGAGAAGTCTAGACTGGTATCTAGACCTCAAGGTTGATACGCACCCATTTCTAAGATTTAAAAAGTCTTAATCGCTCACATCTAGGCAGAGCACGTTTTTATTTCCTGCTTCTCTAGCACTCTCAGATTACTAGGAGTCAAAGAAACAAGTATCTATTTATCTGATGAATTCCAAGATCATGTGGTCCATCCTCCAGTCTGCTGGTAAGCCTTCAGGCTAATGGCCCTCAAAAGATACCCAAGGAAAGAAGTTAGATCTCAGATGAGGAGGAATGACTTCTGGACTAGGAGGCAGAGAACTTGATTTCAGTCTCCGGCACTGTCCCTAATTATCAATAGTCCTTTAGAATGTCATCATGCCTCTAAGTCTCAACTTTTTTCTGTAAAAGAGGAAGCAGGATGAGATGCTCGCTAAGGTCCCATGAGCTCTAAAATTCTATGGTTCAACAACAGTCTTCATGTCACGTTCCAACACCTTAAAAACAATCCTTCCATCTACTTCATTCACAGCCATCATCTGCCCATATCCCAGGGTCCTTCACAATGGAAAGTAGGAGGCTATGCCATGGGGAAAACACATCTCTTTTCATGATCTTCCCCAACACCCTTTCCTATAACCTGACAGCCAGAAGTAACTGTATAGCTGTGTGTAGCAGTACCTGGAATCAACAGGACATACAGCTATGTGTGTGTTTCAGCATTGTTATAGCTCTCGATGAAACCGAAACTATGCATTGGGCTCCTGTGTTTCAAATAGTGTTTTCTGGGGATTATGGTAAAGTTTATTTGAGTTTCAAGAAAGAGAGATCTGTTCAAGCTGATTCCAGAAATAATTAGTTTGGGCTTTTTTTAATGCAAAGATTCAGAGACCTCATAGAAATCCAAGACCTTGCCATCCAACCTCATAGGAACCACAGTAGGAAACAAAATCTTTTAGGATGACAAAGGGCACATTCTCTGCCCCTACAGGTTCTCTGCATTCCCTGGTGCATCTTCTCTATATACATTTACCTTGTTCTTCCTTCTACCAACTGCTTTCTTCATGTTTACTCATAGTGTTTGCCTCCTCACAAGCTTGATTTAAATATCTTTTCCATTGGCTTTAGTTCTAATCCTCGTATCTCTCAATACCCCCATTCATCTTCTGACCCCACCATTGACTACCTTTTACTTTTGGTTTTCTAATTGCAAATGTTTGCAAGAGCAATTGTATTGGACTGCCACATCTTTTTTAAAGCCAAGCCACACGGGAAATTCATGGCTGCCCAACCCTGGCTAGACAGTCCAGAATCTAGTGCCCTGTCTTGGACCCATTTAATTGGACAAGATTTTTTAAATAGTTACTACCTAACAGAACTGTGCATGAAGTAGTCTTCCTCAGATCGGGGTATAGGCAGGCAGGCATTTGAAGTTCACCAGATAGTTCCTATCTTGCATCAGCATTTTGCAAATACTCTGCAGGACTTTGCAGAGTAGACTTTTCTAAAAGGTAGCTCCCTGAGTCCAGAACCAAGGTTGTATATTTACTTTTTATATCCTTTCCTATGAAAACAACAACAAAAGGCTGAACTGATACACAGCGTAACAGTCATTTCTTGGGTAACTTATGTGTGTGATTGAGCAGATGTCTACACAACTCATAGTTACAATTTACCTCTAGAGTCATTTAGTTTACCATTCCTCTTTTATTATCTGAGAACAGGTCTTAATGAACTACCTCTGAGGATTATTTTTAAGGACACCTAACAAAACATTGTAAAGCTGCTTAATAAATGCTGCTACATATTGTATAGTGGCATTTTCATATTAATAACACAAATAATAGCTCTTTTAAGCATCTTATACCTTTTTAATTTTTTTATGTCCAAAGAGACTTGGTTGAGAAACGGACACCTACTTTCTGAGAAATGCAATATTTTTACACTACACTAGGGTTTTCATAAATCCTCAGCTATAACTCTATAATGTGTTTTATACCATCAACTCCCACATCATTCCTATATTATTATAAAATCCAAGTGACTACACTATAAATTTTAAGACATGGACTTTGAAACCCTCAACTTTCCTGTCATCAGGGCTTCAGGCATTTTAAGAAACCAATCAAGACTGGCAGGAAAGGGAGAGGAAAACAGAGGACAATTCAGGCATTTTTTTCCCCTAGAAAAGGAAAAGGACATCTTTGCCAAAAGGCTGTATGAAAGGAAGACAGACAAATAGAGGAGAAATTTGTGTTTTAGTTCTGCAAATTCTCCCAAATATTTTAAGTCTTAGTTTAAATGTTAAAATTTAAAGTCTATGTAGTTTTAAAATATACACACTACTTTATGTAAAATAGATAACCAACAAGGACCTACTGTATAGCACCGGGAACTATACTCAATATCTTATAATAAACTATAATGGAAAAGAACCTAAAAAAGAATGTATATGTATATCTGAATTACTTTCACTATACACCTGAAACTAACACAACCAACACAGCATTGTAAATCAACTATATATTTCAATGAAAATTAATTAATTAATTAATTTTTAAAAGTAAAGTCTGTATAATCTTATAAAGTATGCTCAGGGAAATTTAAAATTTCCCAGGTAGACTCAGGAAAATCTTAAGAGATTTTCTGCCAAAATATCTGAAGTAGTAAAATCCTTCAGACTCCCTTGGATTGAAGAGCCATTTGAGTACAAGAGTCTCCTCCAGCTCTCAGAATTTCTGGAAGGCTGTCTGGAGATGCCTGCCGAAGGCACTTCACCAGTCATCACGGAGGGGCAACCAGGATTGGCTCAACTGTCTTGAGGCTCTTCCAAGGAATCAAGATGGCCCAGCTTTTGTTTTATCCTGTTGTTGTTTTTTTTAATATGAAGTATTTACAGAAAATCCTGATAGATAAAATTAAAATATAAAATATGTTATTAGTTCTTTTGAGAAGAAAGAAAAAAAATTTCAAGATAACATCAGTTATTTTGCCTGTTAAAAGTGCTAGTGGTCTCAATTTTTGAATCCACCACACAATCAACCCCATCTTCTAAACCTTCTCTGCTTACCATTACCCCATAATTTAATTCATGTTCAGAATTATCTCACTGAGAAATGTCCATATCCTCAGAAATCCAAGAAAGATGTAATTAGGCTTGCTGTACTCTCTATATTATAGCATGGACACCTTTTATTACCATGATATGAGTTTGATTTTATAAGCTCTCCAGAGACTTGTATTATCCTTGTCTGAACAGCCAGCTGCCTATAACATAGGCTGCTTACCCAGTAAAGAAAGTAGTCAGCTTTTCAACTCAATTTTTCTCATTTTTTAAATAAGAAGACTATA
>NW_020172827.1:1247009-1297929 GCF_003031525.2 Neophocaena asiaeorientalis asiaeorientalis
AAGGCTTGTACGCAGAAAACTACAAAATTGAAAGAAATTGAAAAAAAAAAATAAAGGCAGATCCCCTGTGTTTATGAATAGGAAAACTTAATATTGCTAAATTGTTAATGCCACTCACAAAGTGATTTGTAGATTAAATGTAATCTCTATCAAAATTCCAACTGCCTTTTTGCAGAAATGGAAAGGACAATTTCGAATTCATATGGAATTGCAAGGGGCTTCAAATTACTAAAACAATATTTGGAAAGAAAAACAAAGTTGGAGGATTCAAATTTCTCAATTTCAAAATTTACTGTAAAGCTGCCATAAACAAGATACTGTATAATAGCATAAAGACCAGTGGAATAGAATTGACAGTCCAGATATAAAGCCATACATTGATGGCAAACTGATTTTTTACAAGAGTGACAAATCCATTCAATAGGGAAAGAAGAGTCTCTTCAGCAGATGTTGCTAAGACAACTGGATTTCCACATGCCTAAGAATGAAGTTGGATTCTGATTTCATATAATATACAAAAAATCGACACAAAATGGATCAATGACCTAAATATAAGAGCTAAAGCCATAAAACCCTTAGAAGAAAACATACGGATAAATCTTCATGACCTTGTATTTGACCATGGCTACTTACATATTACACCAAAAGCATGAGCAACAAAAGAAAAAAATAATAAATTGAGCTTCATCAAATTTAAAAATTTTTGCATTAAAAGACACAAGAAAGTGAAAAGACAACTTACAGAATCAAAGAAAATATTTTCTAAATAATATATCTGATAAGGGTTTAATATTCAGAATATATAAAGTACTCCTCCAACTCAACAGCAAAAAGACACAAGCACAATTTTTAAAAATGGGCAAAGAAAAAAAAAATGGGCAAAGGACTTGAATAGACATTTCTCCAAAGAAGATATAGAAATGGCCAATAAGCACATGAAAAAATGCTCAACATCATTAATCATTAGGAAAATGCAAATCAAAACCATAATGAAAAACCATCTTTATACTTACTAGGATAGCTATAATAATTATTTTTAAAAAGAACAAGTGTTGCTGAGGATATGGAGAAATTGGAATCCTCATACATTGCTGGTGGGGATATAAATTGGTACAGCTACTGTAAAAAATGACAGGATGGTTCCTCAAAATGTTAAACACATAATTACCATGTGACTCAACAATTCTACTCCTAGCTCTATAACTAGAAGAATTAAAGCAGGAAATCTAACAGATACTTATAAGCAAATATTTATTGCAGCATTATTCACAACAACTAAAATATGGAAACAACCCAAGTGTCAAATCAGCAGATGAATGGATACAGAAAATGTTTCACATACTTAAAATAGAATATTATTTAGGCATTAAACGGAATGATGCTCTGACACAAGCTAGAACATGAATGAACCTTGAAAATATTGTGCTGAGTGAAATAAACCAGACATAAAAGGACAAGTGGTATATGATTCCACTTACATGAAATATCTAAAATAGGCAAATTCATAGTAACAGGAAGTGGATTAAAAGTTACTAGACATTGTGGGGATGGGAGGCTGGAGAGTTAATGGTTACAGAGTTTCTGTTTGAGATGAGGGAAGAGATATGGGAACATATGTATATGTATAACTGATTCACTCTGTTATAAAGCAGAAACTAACACACCATTGTAAAGCAATTATACCCCAATAAACATGTTAAAAAAGAGAACCTGCTATATAAAAAAATTAATAAAATTTAAAAAATAAAAAATAAATGTTTGCAGAGGTGGTTCATTATAAGTCTCTCTACTTTTGTGTATGCTTGAAATTTTCCATGATAAAAAAAAAAAGATATATGATCATGATAGTTACACAGCATTGTGAATATAATTAATACCACTGACATGTGCACTTGAAAATGGTTAAAATGAAAAAAAAATATGTTATTTATGTTTTACCTCAATGAAAAAGTAAAAAAAGAAGTTAATACTACTACAGATCCAGTTAACCAAGAAATTGAATGCCTCAGTATAATTTGGTTCCCTTTGAATTAGTCTTCAAAAGTTATCAATCTCTGTTTAATCTAACCTTGCTTTTTACAGAACATTGAAAGGGTCACTTTTTACCACTCACCTAGAATTTTATATTATGTCAAAATCTCTTCTAATCCCTTCTAGGATTTCAGTCCAGATTGAAGTTAAGTGACCTCCTAGTAGCGTGTACTCAACTTTCAGCTGGTTTTTGTTTCAAGTATTTGTATGCTGTTTTGATGTATGTCAGCCACCAACACGTCCCCACTCATTTAACAGAGTTAAATAAAAGTATGGCCATCTATCCACTCTTTTTGACTTTTCTGCTCCTGTCTTTCCTATTTTTCCAGTCACCAAAAGAAGTAAAACGAACAAAATGAGTATGAAATAAGTTCCCTTGTCACTGGGACCCTCTGTGATTAACTGTTTGACAATCATAATGTTTCTCTCCTGCTTCACATCAGGCCTTGACATCTCCATTCCAGCAAGAATCGCAAGCTGTTAGATGGTGCTTTAATTGGCTAGTAATTTAAATACATAAATACCCACTACGTTCATGCAGAGAAACTCTGCTTCTTGTTACAGCATGTGTAAGTACCAAAAAGAAAATAAATAAATAACTCTACCACATAAATGTTAAGTAATACTTAAACACAACATAGTGAGGATACTTAAGTAACATTTATTTCTTTATTATACATAGAATTTTTTAATATATAAAATTAAAAATATCATAAAGTATAAAGAAGGAAATTAAAATCCTCAAGGAAATTAAAATCCTCAAAAAAACCTTACTACCCAGAAAGGAACAAGACTAATATTTAGGTATGTTTATTTAAGTTCTTTTCTGTACTCACACATACACACATAACTGGGATCAGAAAGGATTTTTATCTCATTATAAAAATCATTCATTATATAAAATTTGTAAAATATAATAAATTAAGGACAACAAAATTATTTTTATTATCATTCAGATGTAATAATTGTTACATTTTTGCTATGTATACGTCCTGATTTTTTCTGTCTATTAATAAAGTTTTGACTATAGAACACATGTTAATTATCTAAATTTTAAAAATATAGAATGTTATTAAGAAAATGTATCACTGGTGTATATACTTCTTGAAATATAGACATAGCTACATAGCTACAACAATATTATTTTAAAGAGATTCTAATAAACTCAAAATGGAGATAAAGACCTAAATGTAAGGCCAGACTCTATCAAACTCTTAGAGGAAAACATAGGCAGAACGCTCTATGACATAAATCACAGCAAGATCCTTTTTGACCCACCTCCTAGAGAAATGGAAATAAAAACAAAAATAAACAAATGGGACCTAATGAAACTTAAAAGCTTTTGTACAGCAAAGGAAACCACAAACAAGACGAAAAGACAACCCTCAGAATGGGAGAAAATATTTGCAAATGAAGCAACTGACAAAGGATTAATCTCCAAAATTTACAAGCAGCTCATGCAGCTCGATATCAAAAAAACAAACAAGCCAGTCCAGAAATGGGCAGAAGACCTAAACAGACAGTTCTCCAAAGAAGATATACAGATTGCCAACAAACACATGAAAGGATGCTTAACATCACTAATCATTAGAGAAATGCAAGTCAAAACTACAATGAGGTATCACCTCACACCAGTCAGAATGGCCATCATCAAAAAATCTGCAAACAATAAATGCTGGAGAGGGTGTGGAGGAAAGGGAACCCTCTTACACTGTGGTGGGAATGTAAATTGAGAGAGTCACTATGGAGAACAGTATGGAGGTTCCTTAAAAAACTAAAAATAGAACGACCATATGACCCAGAAATCCCATTACTAGGCATATACTCTGAGAAAACCATAATTCAAAAAGAGTCATGTACCACAATGTTCATTGCAACTTTATTTACAATAGCCAGGACAAGGAAGCAACCTAAGTGTCCATGGACAGATGAATGGATAAAGAAGATGTGGCACATATGTACAATGGAATACTACTCAGCCATAAAGAGAAATGAAATTGAGTTACTTGTAGAGAGGTGGATGGACCTAGAGTCTGTCATAGAGTGAAATAAGTCAGAAACAGAAAAACAAATACCGCATGTTAACATATATATATGGAATCTAAAAAAAAAATTGTTCTGAAAATCCTAGGGGCAGGACAGGAATAAAGACACAGATGTAGAGAATGCCTTGAGGACACGGGGAGGGGGAAGGCTAAGCTTGGACGAAGTGAAAGTGGCATGGACATATATACACTACCAAATGTAAAATAGGTAGCTAGTGGGAAGCAGCCACATAGCACAGGGAGATCAGCTCGGTGCTTTGTGACCACCTAGAGGGGTGGGATAGGGAGGGTGGGAGGGAGATGCAAGAGGGAGGAGATATAGGGATATATGTATATGTATAGCTGATTCACTCTTTTATAAAGCAGAAACTAACACACCATTGTAAAGCAATTATACTCCAATAAAGATGAAAAGAAAAAAAAGAGATCTACACAAGTCACTTAGCAATAGAAGGTGACTATTTTCTCATGTCATCAAATATTCTGCTGCTTAAATGTTAATATTTATGTAAAATTTTATAGTCTATATCTATCATAATATAATTATCCTATCTTAGTCTATTTAATTGAGCTATCTTCTGTTCAAATTATGAGGGTACCAATTGTTTTGCACCCTCATCAAAAATAAGAATTATTATTATACTTTTAAATCTTCACTAATTTGATAGACAGAAAATGATGTCGTTTTACTTTTTAATTTACCATGGTTTGATTATTAGTGATTTTAACCTTTTCTAACATATATGGTGATCATTTGTTTTACTTTTGTGAAGCGCCATTGTGTCTCTTACCCATTTTCCCTTATTTTTTCTATTGAATTGTAATAACTTTTTCTCTACGAAGTTATGAATGCTTCCCTTTCATAAAAATGAAACAAATGTTACAAGCTGGTTTTCATTTTAAATTTGTTTGTAGATTTTTAAATGAAATCAAATCTACCATTTTTTTTCCATTTAGCCTTCTTTTATAATTACATAGTTCTTCCCTGCTTTTCAGTTATTTAAAATTTCACCTATATTTTTAAATAGTTTTTGTTTTCCTATTTAACTCTGAATATATTTGTAATTCAATTTGGTATATTATTTGATGTAAGCAATTGAGCTTCCTAATTTTTCCAACTGTTTAATACCAATAATCAAGTTATTGGAATGTCTACACTTTTTTGAAATGCTAGCTTTGTCATATACTAAATGTTACATTGATATATATTTGATTTGGTCTGCTTCTGGACTTTCTTTTCCATTCCATTGATAGGTTTATTAACACTGCATTGTTACAATTACTGTTACTTCATAAACATCCTAATGTCTCTCAGTTCAAGTGGTCTCTTTTGTTTCTTCTTCAAAAATATTTTTGCCAACATTATATTGTTAAGTTTTCAAAACAATTTAAACTCATTTTACTATAGTATGGAAAATTTCCCCTCAAGAATAACACAAAACTTTTAGTTCGTTTTATGACCTTGAACAAGATATCCAAAACTTAACTTTCCACATGATGATCTTTAAGAATCTCCTTTCTGTGCTATTCTTTAGATCTACACAAAAAGAGATTTTTACCATTTTTCAGAAAGCAACTCTAACAAGAGCCAAAAGAGCATCCTAGTTAATTACATGCTTATACTGATTATACATGCAAAAAAACAATGATCCTTCTGACTCTGACCTTTACCTATATGTGGATAAGATTGAACAGATCAGTAAGTAGTGATTCTCTTAAGATCCTCAGCTGCAATTTCTAAATTTTGGTAGAACAATGAAATTCTGTGTAGTTAAAGAGTCACAATATTTATGGTGGTGGTGGATCATTAGTGGCTGTAAGTTCTCTGAAACTTGAAGTTTTGATTCAGGGTCCTTAGCAATTTCATGTAAGTTCTTTAGGAATCCTGCTGCCATCTATCCTTTGCAAGTACCCAGCCTAGAAGAACCAGGCTCTACAGAGCATTGCTTTGAGTAAATTAATCTGACAAGAAAGCCTCAGAAGTAGAAATATACAAGAAACCTTCACTACTATCACTTACAGAGAGTTTTCTCTTTGACTGTATGTGAATTATTTACATTGTCCTTTGATTCTTTTTGGTTTCCTTTTCTAAAAAGGGAAAAATTTTTGCAGTTACATTCAGTGACTAGAAACTCTAAGTTTCTAAATTTGTATCTTGCAACTTCTTTCCCAATCTTACAACATGGCAACTAAGTGTTTGTTAGTTGACTTTTTCAAGGTACATTTTTTGCTATATGAATAGTTTATTTTTGAAAGATGAATTGCATTTCCAAAATTTCAGAAATCAATGATAAGGGTGATAATGCTTAAAGCGCCATAGAGAAAAATAAGTCCTCTTTTTCGTTCAGACTCTACTACCTCAATGTAGAGGTAGTAGAATCCGAACTACCAAGGATTGAGGTGTCCAAAACCTTAGTCTTTCCCTTCTTCCTCTTTTGGCTACAGAAAAAAGGCATTTCATTCCTTGAGATCCTTTTTAGTTTGCCTGTATGTGAAGGAAAGGAGCTTCTTCAAGAATCTACAAGTTTGACCCATTTATTCATGTGTCCATTCATCAAATATTTATTGAATATTTGCATTATACTAGATATCATGCTAAGAATTGAATTGTAATTTTTGTGATAATCTTTGATTTGTAATACTGGAGCATGCTAATATGAAGTCTACAATTTGGGTCTAAGGAAAAAAACAGAGAAATTAAAATAGATTTTAATATATCCACTGTGACCATTTATAGCAAGCTTTCTCTAGAATCATTTTCAGCATTTATCTCTTGACCTTCTCTTATTTGTCTAACTTTCAAAAAGTGAAAATATATTTACTGTTAGATTCAGAAAGTGTAATTTCTACTGGTAGTCGCTGTGACATTTACCTGCTAAAGTCTATCTTCTCAATGCACTGCTTCATCTCCTGGACTATTCTCTGCCTCCCATCCTAACTTAATATATCTGACTCGGGATATAAGATGTCATATTAAAAGGACCAGTTAAGAATTATGCTTTCGTGACCTATGCTAATAGAAATGTTGAAAGGCATTGTTCATAAAGGAAGTAAAAGACACCACATGGGAACTTGGATCAAGAAAGAAAGGGAGTGGGAAGGAGGGAGGAAGGGAGAGAAAGAAAGAAAGAAAGAAAGAAAGAAAGAAAGAAAGAAAGAAAGAAAGAAAGAAAGAAAGAAAGAAAGAAAGAAAGAAAGAAAGAAAGAAAGAAAGAAAGAAAGAAAGGAAGGAAGGAAGGAAGGAAGGAAGGAAGAAAGGGAAAGAAGGGGGGAAAGAGAGGAAGGAAGGAAGGAAGAGAGAAAAGTTCTGAAATGACAAATATGTGTTGCACATAAAACTCTCTTTTTTGATCATTTTAAAATTTTCATTAAAGTTCAGTGACTAGGTAAAGCAATGTATTCCTGTAGCATATGTAAAAGTAAAAGGAATGATTAAAATAACACAAAGGATGGGAGGGTGAGAGAGGAGAAATGGAAGTATACTATAATAAGGGTTATATATCATAACTAAGAAAATATAGGACAAATAGAAAACAAATAGCAAGATGGTATATTTAAGCACATAATATTAAAAAGTACAACTAATTACACTAATTGTCAATGATCTGGACTCCCACCCAGACTCCCTCCCCAGCCCCACCTTTTTCCTGGGCAACCTAAGAGGTCCTCCTAAGAGGACCAGGACATGGAGAAGCAGAGGTTGATCTAGCTCCACCTGCTCAGGTCTCCTAGTCACCCAGCTGCAAATCAACCTCTAAGTCAATCCTTTCCTTCTGCTCTTGAAGGCAGCACCTAGGGACTCTGTGTCCAACAAGTTGATAGGAGACCTGAGAAGCCCATCAGATGTGAAAATAAATAGCTGCATCCTGCTAGGATGCTTATAATAGGGGAATCACTAGAGTGGCATGACCAGAAGTTTGGGCTTATTTTTGTATATTTTCCAAAGGATTTTAACCAGGTATAAATATACAAACCAGCTCATGAATATACAAAAGAAGACCTAGGCTTCCCATTAAACAGTTGGCAGATTATTTCAATAGACACTTCTCCAAGGAATACTTACAAATGAACAAAAGGCATATGAAAACATGCTTAACATCATTAATAATCAGTAATGCAAATCAAAATTGCAATGAGATACCACTAGTACCCACTAGCATAGTTATAATTATAAAAGGCTGATATGTACAAATGTTGGTGAAGATGTAGAGAAGTTGTAACCCTCATACTTTGACGTTGAGGCTGTAAGTGGTGCAGCCACTTTGGATAAAATTTTGGCAGTTCCTCAAAAGCCAATCATAGAGTTATCATGTGACCCAGGAATTCCACTCTGAGGTGTACGTCCAAGAGAAAAAAAACATATATCTACACAGAAATTTGTACATGAATGTTCATATTACTAGTATTCATAGTAGCCAAAAAGTAAAAACAACATAAATGTCTATTAACTGATGAATGTATAAGTAAAATGTGGTAAATCCATATGGTGGGATATTATTCAGCTCTAAAAACTAATAAATTATTGACACATCTAACACATGACCGAAACTTGAATACATGCTAATTGAAAGCAACCAGTCCAAACAGCCACATATTCTATAATTCCATTTATATGAAATGTCCAGAATAGGCAAATCCATAGAGACAGTAATTGGATTGGCAGTTGCCAGGGGCTTGGTGGGAGAAAAAATGGGAAGTGATTTTAATGGACTTGAGGTTCCTCGTTGGGTGATAAAAATGTACTAGATTTCGATAATGGTTGCACAACTTTTGAAAATATATTTTTAAATGCTGAAATGCTGAATTCATTTTTTTTTTTTGCTTGCGGCACGCAGGTCTCTCACTGTTGTGGCCTCTCCTGTTGCAGAGCGCAGGCTCAGCGGCCATGGCTCACGGGCCCAGCCACTCCGTGGCATGTGGGATCCTCCCGGACCGGGGCACGAACCCGTGTCCCCTGCATCAGCAGGTGGACTCTCAACCACTGTGCCACCAGGGAAGCCCTGAATTCATTTTTACAGGTGAATTTTTAAAGGTGAATTTTATCTCAATAAAATTATAAAAAAGCAAGAAACATGAAGAGGATATAGATGTTGGAGTTAGCAGGCATAGACTGTGAAATAGATATTTTTAATATGCTTAACAAAATAGATGGCAATAGGAAATCTATTTTTTAAAAAAAGAATAGAATAGAAATTCTAGAGCTAAAAAGTAAACTTTAACTAAAACTAATACTTCATAGGTGAGTGAAACAACATTTAACCACAGCAAAAGAAAGGACTAGTGAAGTGGGAGATACATCAACTGAAAACATCCAGATCAATACACAAAGAAAAAATGATAGAAAATTCAGAAGTGAGGAAAAGAAATATGAGGTATGGTAGAAAATTCAAATAAATTTAACTGGAATCCCAGAAAAAGAGAAATGGGCAAATGTGCAAGAAACAATATAAAAAGAGACACTGATCAAAAAAATTTTATATTGAAAAAAGGCAGCAAACATTATATGGAAGAATCTCTGCAAATCCCAGGCAAGATAAAGACAAAGTAAATAACATTTAGGCCAATCAGAGTGAAATTTCTGGAAGAAAAAGATAAAGAAAAAAATTTTAAAGCGTTAAAACAAAAAAGACACATTACTTTCAAAGGAGCAACAATAGGACTAAAAATTGACTGTTATAAACAAATTTTGGAGACAGAAGAAAATAGATTGATATCATTAAGGTGCTAAAAAAATACCAGCTAGTTTTCTAGGTAGCCAAGGTAATGGGTATGGTGTAAATCTGAATCTCGTATTATATCCCCTCAAGAAAATTAATAACAATAATAACAAAACAATTGTATTATCTCATGAAATTAATATAATTAGGAAACCTAGAAGTTTCAAATCACCTGTAAGTAGGAAAATAAACACCAGATCACAATGAGCTACTTTCCAAGCTGCTGCTGCAAACTTTCACTAAAACCAAATGCAACTCACACACACACCACACACACAAATGTACAAAAGGGAGAAGAACAGAAATAACATCAGACCTAAAATTAAAGTGAGTCAATCTTTAAAATGAGAGTATCCTCCCCAAGTGTGAAAGGAATAGAAACTCATACAAAACCACAGGGAAAAAACTCAAAAAGTTCATGTGAGACTTGAGGACATAGTCTTGAAATGATAACACTTTGGATGAGAAGAGGGTAAAAAGAAAGGAAAAGGACCCTTCGAAGAGCACCTGGTAAAGGGGGAAAAAAAGAGGGGAAAATAAAACATCTCATAAGGCAAAATATATCAAGCAATTTAACGTTAAAGGACACACAATCCTTTCCTCCGAAACTCATCTCCACAAAACAAATACTATCTATAAAGAACTATACTTCACTACACTAGCAGAAGTGGATGATCTTAAACTATGAATCTTATAGAACTATCAAACTACCAGTCCTCTCCATGGGAAAACTCAGAAACAGACTTCATCTATTGAAAATTATCACAAAAATAAAACATAAAAGGAGAATAAGAATAAGAAGCTAATGAAAACCATCACTGCCCTAAAAAAAAAAAAGAGAGAGAGAAAAAAAGAAAGAAATTTACGATGCAAAAGGAAATTAACACAGCACTTTAAACTAAATTAAAATATCAACACACAAGTATTTGGGGACATAGGGGAAAAACTTAGAATAGAAACGGAAACACAAAAATGGGCAGGAATGAAGTAAGAGTCAGTTGAATAAGGAAAACTAGAGAAGAAAAAGACAAAAAATAATGTTATTTTTTACATGATATATGCTCTATCTTTGTATTTTATGAGCTGACAAAGTCAAAATTAGGCAACTCATATATAAAAGGAAATAAGGACAATAATAAGGGTATAAGTACAAAGATAACTAATAGAACAGAAATACAAACTTTTCTATATGCCAACAAATTTTATAAAGAATATTTTAAACATAATATAGAGAAAGAAATATGACAAAGGTAATATAATGTGCATAATATTTGTCATTATTGTCATAATAACGACAAATGGAAATAGGCTTAACTATATTAAATGAAAAGGATTTTTAATTTAGCTGATAAAGACCAATTATTTTCTATATGCGCAAGATATGCCCAAAACAGAATGATTCAGAAAAGGTTAAATTAAGGGAATGAACAAAGGTATAAGTAATGGAAACAACAGAAAAACAAGGATAGTGTTACTGATATCAAACAAAGTAGAATACAGACCTACATCATTGAAACATAACAAGGAATGATACTTTTTTAATAATAAAAGGCAAGATTCACATGAAGGTATAAGTATCATAAATATTTACAGCAAATAACACAGCAGCCAATTATATGAAGCAAAAAATTAATTTAAATGCAAGAAAACATAGAAACAAAATAGGAGGAGGCTTTAACATACTACTCTCAGTACAAAACAGACTGAGTAAACAAAAATTGTTACAGAGAATCTAATGATATAGTCAGTAAGTAAATCTCATGAATATAAAGAAAAAAATATATAATACTCTCTCTCTCTCTCTCTCTATGTATGTGTGTGTATATATATATATATATATATATATATATATACATGGCAGAATTTTTACCCTGGTAAAATTCACTTTCTGGAAGAAATTCACTTTCTGGAAGAATTCACTTTCTTCTAAAGTGAACATGCATGAAAACTGCTGTGTATGAGGTTATGAAGAAAACATTAGTAATTTTCATAATTTAGAATTCTCACAATGAACACTCTCATATCACAGTGCAGTAAAACTCAGATTTAGTAACAAAAGTTTTTAAATTAACTTCCTAACAGTTAATTTTAAAACTTCCATTAAACAACTCTTAGATGAGAGTGAAACTACAAAATGAAATTACAGAATATCTAAAAAAATGATAAAAAAACACTGCATAACAGATTTTGTGGGATATATTTTAATCAGTGCCCAGAAAAAAATCTATAACCTTAAATATATATATATGAATAAAAATAAATAAATTCCCAGCTCAAGAAGGAAAACAACCCAAAATGTACTAAACACACACACACACACACACACACACACTCACAGAGGAAAGGAAATAATAAAGATAAAAGTGGAATTAATACGGAAGATTAAAAAAAGAGCAAATTTAATTAAAAATCAAAATTTCAGGTTTTTAAAACAAATAACTATCTGATTTAATCAAAAAAAGATAAAAGGGCAATATATAACATGAGAAATGATACAAGGGAAATACCACAGAAATGGACCAAAAATAAAAAGAAATATAAGGAAAAAATAATAAATTTACAATTATAGTTGGAGACTAAAATATGCTTCGTTTTTTATATATTTATTTATTTATTTATGGCTGTGTTGGGTCTTTGTTGCTATGCATGGGCTTTCTGTAGTTGCAGCAAGTGGGTGGCTACTCTTTGTTGGGGTGTGCGGGCTTCTCATTGCGGTGACTTCTCTTGCTGCGGAACACAGCCTCTAGGTGAGCAGGCTTCAGTAATTGTGGCACGTAGGCTCTAGAGCACAGGCTCAGTAGGTGTGGTGCACAGGCTTCATTGCTCTGCAACACAACATGTGGGATCTTCCCGGACCATGGCTCGAACCTGTGTCCCCTGCATTGTCAGGTGGATTCTTAACCACTGTGCCACACAGAAGTCCTAAAAATGCTTCTTTTAGTAACTGATTTAAGAAGCAGACCAAAAATCACTAGAGGAATAAAGAATAAAATATTTGAAAACATGATTAACAAACTTCACCTAATTAACATTAATAGAATCCTGCATCCAACACCTGCATGAAACACATTGTTTCAAGTGTAAACTGAACATTTACCAAAATTGACCATATGTTGAACTATAAAGCACAAGTCTCAAAAAATTTCAAAGCATTAAAATTAGTGTGTTCTCCAGCAACAGTGGAATTAAACTAGAAATAAAAACAAAAAATAACTGGAAAATCCCCAAATGTTTGTAAATCAGCCAATATATTCCTACTTAACCCATGTGTCAAAATAGCCATCCTAAAGGAAATTTAAAAAATATTTTAAACTGATGAAAGTAAAAACATAATGAATCAAATTTTATGGGATGAATTTAGAGCTAAGCTTAGATGGAAATTTAGTAAGTCCTTAAACACATACGTAGGGAAAAAATATGCCTGATCTAAGTATCAACCTCAAGGAGCTTGGAGAAAAAAAGAGCAAATCAAACAAAAATTATTAAAGGAGGAAAGAGCACAAGCTGATGGATTTTTTTTTAATACATTGAGGAAAATCAAGAGGAGCAAAATTTATTTTTAAGACTAATAAAATTGATAACCCCTTAGCAATATCAATCAAGAAAAAACAAAAGGAAAGAAAGGCATAAATTACCAGTATCAGGAATGAAAAGATAAATATGATAGGTTCTATACGTTTTACAGACTTTAAAAATAATAAGGGAATATTATGAATAATTCTAAGCCAGTAAATTTGAAAATTTTGAATGAAATATATAAAATGCTTGAAAAGTACAACAACTTTGTACTCACAAAGATAACTTCAGGCCTGTATGGCTTGTTGATGAATTTTCCTAAGCATTAAAGTAAAACATAATATTAATTTGATTATGTATTTTAAATAGTTTCCTGAGAAAATAAAAAGAAGAAACACTTACCAACTAACTTATTCTATGGTTTCTTGATACTAAAACTAGACAAGAAACTTAAAGGAAAGGAAAATTTCAATTACAAAATAGGCCAATAGCTCTTATAAAAGTAGATGTAAAATACCCTATATAAAATATAATCAAATCCAAAAATATAGAAAAGGAAAATGCATTATTTATTCTACAGCTGTATGATTGGACAAACTTTTGAGAATCAATATAATTCACCACATCATCAGATAAAGGAGAAAAATCATATGATTTTCTCAGAATTTGGATAAATGCATTTAATAAAATATAATACCTAAGCGTAATTAAAAAAAAAAAACTTTTGGCAAACTAGAAACTGCTGGAAACTTCCATAATCTGATAACACATATGCACAAAAAAGCCAACAGCAAATATCTTCCTAATGATGAAATATTAAAAGCATTTCAAGACAAGAATGCTCACCAATTCTATTTATCATTGTAGTAGAGGTCTTTGCTAGACCAATAAAGTAAGAAAAGATAAAAATTAGAATGGAATGGGCTTCCCTGGTGGCACAGTGGTTGAGAGTCCGCCTGCTGATGTGGGGGACACGGGTTCGCGCCCCCGTCCGGGAAGATTCCACGTGCCGCGGAGCGGCTAGGCCCGTGAGCCATGGCCGCAGAGCCTGAGCGTCCGCAGCCTGTGCTCCACAACGGAAGAGGCCACAACAGTGAGAGGCCCACATACCGCAAAAAAAAAAAAGGAAGGTATACATATATGCTACAAGAGACATATATGAGAATGCTCATAGCAGTGTTAATAACCCAAAACTAGAAATAACCCAAATGTTAATTACCAGTAATATGTAATAATACATCGTGGCATATTCATGAAATGAAATATTATACAATGAAAATAAACTGCTGCTATATGCCACAGCATGAGTGAATCTTATAAACATAATACTGAGTTAAAGAAGGCATGCACAAAAGAAGACATACTGTATGGTTTCATTAACGTAAATTTTAAAGCAGACAAATCTAATAGAAGGTGTTAAAAGTCAAAATATGTTGTTATTGGGGAGGGGAGTAAATAATGACTATGAAGGGACAAGGAGCTTCTGAGGTGCTGGTAATATTTTGTTTCTATTCTGATATTCATTCTGAGTGGTAATTATATTAATATGTTCACTTTGTAAAATTTCATTGAGCTCTACACTCACAATCTGTGTGAAAATATAAATACATGTATTTATATATTCCCAGTATCTATAATTATCTATGTTTGTTAATATATATGAACAAGTATCCATGTGTACATATGTATAAATATGCATACCCAAAAAAAAGGATTCCAAAGACGAAATAATAGGCATAGTAAATACCCTCCTAGGAGGTATTTATGCTTTATATGGCCAAATTGATAACCCAGAAGGTTGTCAGATACAGTACCATCTAGCCCTGACCCATGACAGACATTGTTAAACAATCGTATTACTCTTTTCCATTGATCTTTGTAGCAGTCAAACAATCTTAAACATGCAGTCCCAGCAGCCACTGCCAACATTGGAAAATGAAGTGAAATCTATTGCCATTCCTGGCTAAAGCATAAAAAGAAATCATTAACACCAGGATTCAAACTCTGTAGTAATATTAGATTGACAGAAAGCTTTGAATTCTAAGACTTTAGTACGCCTCTGATCACTCTGGCACCCATTTCTGCCCCAGAATAAGGCCGGCTTTGCCCTGAAGCTATAGTAAACTTCCAGGCCTGACATTCTGAACTTCAGAGCTCAGGCCCATCATTTTTGTAAAAGGTCCTATTAGAATAACCTTATAAAAATAGTAACCACTAGAGTTAAGTTTTGATTAAGTATATTAGAAAATAAAATCTTTTCTTATAGAAACTAGAAACAGGAGAATTTTTGACATTTGAGAGAGACTCTCAAAGAAAAAAATATCGACTCTATTTTAGAGGATCTATTTGCAATGCTTTCTTTGGATTTACATAGCACACATCTCAGTAGCAAACAGTTCCTGAAAATTCTTATTTGGCTTACTAAACTATCTTTATGTTATAACAATATTATGACGATACATTGGAGATTCACATTTTCTTTTGGAAAATTGTTTCCTTAGACAGCAAAAAAAAAAAGAAAAATTATAACCGTTTATATATTATGTTAAAAATTTTTTATCATATTTATATAAAATATATTTTTCAGTGTTTCATAAAACAGTTTCTTGAAACAGTGTCTACTTTCTATCACACTTTTGTTTTAATACTTATGAACCCCTTATAAATTGATTACAACATTAATCATTCTCTCTTATAATGATGTGAGGTTGGAAGAGAGCAATTTACCCAACACTTGGAGAAATAAGCCACATCAATTGGCACAAAGTTGTAGGTTTTTGTTCTGTTTTTGAAACTGAAAAGAAAAGCATATTTTGATTTCTAAGATTCTCATGTGTACCACAAGAAAGTGGAAATCTAATTTTTGATAAAATATTCATGACTATGCTGTCTTCTCTGTACATTAATTGACTTACTGAGGAAAGGATCATGGTCTGGAATATTATGAACGCTCTGAACACTGGCTAATGCTCAAACAATATTTGTTAAAATCTTTTTAAATAGAAAAAATATTTTTAAATTAATACATGGTGACTTGATAGGAGTATCTTTGTCTAAAAACTTAACTAAATGACAGTCACAGAAATTATTTTCTATCTTCTACAGAAAAGAGCAGATCCTCTCTCCCAGTGTATGAAGACGATACACTTCTCAAATCCTAACAAGTTAATTTCTTATATGAGATAAGAGCTTGAATGTTGCTTCAAATGAAACTCATCCTCAAGGTTACACATGTTATTTGCAGTGCATCTCCTTCTACTATGTGAAATCTCCTAAACAGATATTGAAATCTTTTTACATACAACAGCATTTAATTGCTCTAATAGCCATTTAAGTGCCTGCTTAAGAAGGTCAGAGGGACCTTGAGCGTTTGTACCTAGTCAGATAACAAAAGACCTTTAAGATGGTTAGTGAAAAATCGAAATAAAATAGAGAAATCTCAGTCTGATAGGCAGAGGTTCCAGCTCAGTGTTCTGTGTGAATTAATTCTTTTATCGGGAATGGTTTTACGAGCATTTTCCTTCTATGCATACCAATTCCAGAGAAGTGGTTAAACCATACTGAAAGGCATTAGCGTTGAGCCAACTCAGAGCCATTTATTTATTGAAAAGTTTATCTCTGTATTAAATTCTCACTGGAGAGGGTTTCATTAGGCCCACAAGACCAGTATAAACAGGGAGCTGCAGAGTTATTTGGAAAATGAATCGAGATCTAACTTCTGGGTCTGTTTTTTGCTCCCATTGCCCATACACCAGGGCTGCCAACGGCACCAAGAGAGAAGCATGTGTTCAAGTTGGAATTTTTTTTTTTTTCCTGCATTTGAGCAGGCCACAATTTATATCACTCAGGTCTCCTTAAATTAGTCCAAGAGGATTTCATTTTACAGGCCTGCTTGACTGGGATCTTTTTGGCACGATGGGTTCAGCTTTGTATACAACTGAGATTCATATTTTATGTGTGTGTAAAAACCCCAGCCATGAATCTAGCAGCTCAAAACTTCACCTTCATTCTTTACAGCTCAGTTCAGAGCCCAGTACATTTCCGTAGACTGAGTCTCAAGGCAGCTCCTGGCTGAGCTGAAAGGACAAAAGCTAAAAATAGATTAAGAAACTCAGGGGCGTAAGAAGAGAAAATGGGACTCTTTCCGTTTTTCTTTACATAGCACATCCCAAATTAATATGATGTGGACAATGTCTCCCATTCACACACTTAAATT
Organism: Neophocaena asiaeorientalis asiaeorientalis; assembly: GCF_003031525.2. Lineage (NCBI taxonomy): Eukaryota > Metazoa > Chordata > Mammalia > Artiodactyla > Phocoenidae > Neophocaena > Neophocaena asiaeorientalis. The sequence goes on from NW_020172827.1 coordinate 1,264,535, forward strand.
GAAATAGCACTTTTGGCCAGACATTGTTTTCTGCTTTTAAGTTATAAGAAAGCCATAGAATTGCCAGCGGCTTCTGAAATGCTATCACCCTCATGGACCTTGTTGGCCAGGGTGCAAAGCTTCAACTCCACTCTCCACTCCTTTTCCCCAGGTACCCTCCAGCTCCTGGTTGCCTCTCTTTTCCTGGTCTTGTGTTTTCTTCTACTCCATTGACCTACAAACCTAAAAAGCTTCCATGCTGATTGATAAAGCAAGGTACAAAATAGAGGTAGGAAGTTTTGCTTTGTTAATATGATGATAATTTTGTAGGAAGTTTTCGGAAACCTGTACCTATGGATATACACAATAATATCCTTTAAAAATATAAAGCTATTCTATGCTGAATAGAAGCAACATCTGTGAATGGTACTGTATGAATGCATGTATGTTACAGGTAATAGAACAGAGAACAAAGTGCAGAGGGATGAAGAGAGCCATGAGAGTTTGGTTTAAATTTTGGTTGTCATCTCTAATCATTTGTTTATTTGAGCTAAAGTTGGCTGCCTTCCTTGGCACTATTAATGTCTCTAATGAGCTACAAAGACTACAGGTCTATAGAATTGTTTATATTTAAACAAAATGAAAGTTGTGGTCCCCATATCACATCACTCTTAAAATAACAGAAATCGTATCTTGAGAATCATGATTTATGAAATTTCTAATGAGTTCCTTCACTATTATCAACCATTGCCTCATATTTAATTTTCATGAACATGTAAACGTGTTAAGGTATTACATAATCATGGTAGATAGGAACCTGTCTTCAAATAATAATTATGGAAATCTATTAATTATCCAGCATCTATATTATGCCTGATACCCCTATGAATAAAGAAGAACAAGACATCCTCTCAGGCCTCAAGGAGCTTTCAATCTATCTGCATAAACTGTATATATAGAAATAAGAATAATATCAAGCAAAATAATATGTGGCTAATTGACTAAATGATTGAGGAAAGCCGAAATGTGAGATGATAGAGAAAAATCAATGTGTATTAAAAACATTTCTGAAGATTAAAGTGATTATGATTAGAGTGGTCATTAAACAAAAGGTAAAATTTGTTTTAAAAAAAAGAAGAAAATATGTTCCTAGAGGAATGGGGAGAAGAGTGATAGCTCTCAGGAAGAATAAGAGCTCAAAAGCCAGAGGAGCATATTCTAGAAATGGTGACCTCTGGTATATTAAGAAATACATTTGGACTTTTTCCCCAGTTCCTGGCACAAAGCTCCTAAAAAATTACTGGAATTTCCTGAGGGATAGGAGTGTCTTTTGTTATTTTTAAGGAGCCCCTTTTGAGCACACTTGGGTTTAGGTTCATGAAGTGACTTAAAATGGGGCCTCTAGATAGCCTTAGGATGCGGCTGGTCACCAGAAAGATCCAATGATTAGAAGACTGGGACTTTCAGCTGCACCCACCAACCTCTGGAAAGGGGAAAGGGAGGTGGGCTGCAGGTTAAGTTCTGTGAAAACACCTGCATAATGAGATTTGATGAACTTCTGAGTTCATGAATACATCCACATGGCCAGGACACAGAACACCCCAGGGACAGAAGCTCTTGCACTTGGGAACTTTACAGACCTTGCCCTGTGTACCTTTTCATCTAGCTGTTCATCTGTATCCTTTATAATATACTTGATAATAAAATGGTAAATGTAAATGTTTCCCTGAGCTTTGAGAAGGGGATCACGGGAATCTCTGGTTTATAGCCAGTCCATCAGGAGTGTAAGTGACAACCTGGATTTGCAGTTGGCATCTGAAGTAGGGGCAGTCTTGTGAAACTAAACGTTTTGACTTGTGGGATCTGATGTTTTCACCAGATACACAGTGTCAAAATTGAGTTAAGTTTGTAAGACACTCAGTCAGTGTCCACGGAGAATTAAAGTATTGCTTGGTGGTTTTGGAAGACAGTCCATGTGTATCTGTCTCTTGGTTGATATCCCTATCTGTGAGCCACAAACCACAATGTTGTACAAACAAGACCTGGAACATGTATCCAGAGATGGGACTGGTACAACTACTGTACGTCTTTTTTCTTATCAAAATGATATATCTAAATACCAATCCTTCTTCCTTCCCTCCTTTATTTTGTCATTTTCCCCTCCCTTCTTTCCTTCTTTTCTCCTTTTCATATCCCCTCTTTTCTTCCCTTATTTTATTATTTTCATCCTGGTGAAAGCCAAAGCTTTTATTAAAATGTGTAAGGATGAAAGGAAGTAATAAGTATCATCCTTATTACTATGATAAGTAAGACCAGTACAGTGATGTATTAGTTTGGATAAGTAATACCAGCTACTGTAACAAAGAACCCCACTCTCAGTAATTCAACAAAATAAGGATTCACTACTTTCTATAGTTACGGTACAATGTAGACTTATGCAGGAGAGACATTTCACTTAGAGATGCAGACTGATGTGTTCTCTGCCATCCCATAAGACCACAGAAGGTCTACAATCGATGAAGGAAGAGACCACAGGGAATATCACACTGACGATCTGGCTGGGGTACCCACCAGAGTCACAGAGCCCTAGTAGACTGTGATCTTCTTCAGCAAACCATAATAAGAGAGAAACACACCATAACAACATTGCACAGATGTTCAAAACACCCATCTTTCAGCCACAGAGGCAGACCCCTTCAGCTAAGTAAAAGCTCCCACCCTCAGGGCCCCAGGACTTTGTGGAATGCTCCTCTCAGAGAGAGCAACCTGCAGCAGATGGAAGCAGTAAGGGAGTGATGGTTTAGGGGAAAGAGGTCAGGCAGTACTGACATAGAAAACAAATACCCAAGGCATCAGATAACAAGGTTGCATAATATAATGAAAGATCAGATCAAAGTTTGAGCTCTTGCTCTGAGAGTTTCTTGCTATATGAATTTGGGCATCTATCTTAGAGGATTACTGTAAAGTTTAATGAGTTAATGTATAGAAAAGTTTCAATGTAGTGCTCAACATATAGCAAGTGCTTGGTAAATGTCAGCTAATCGTAATGGTTGCCACCATGGTAGAAGAAGTAGTGACGGTCATGGTGATAGTGATATGGGTTGGGTTGGAATTATATTGATTTATGAGATTGATTCCATGTGAGAACTATTGTGGTAGAAATATGCACCAGCACCAATTGGCCAGAAAGAGACTCCTGGTTAAGAAAAGTGATTGTCTTGAGCTTTTAGGCTACAGTAAGGAACAAATACACATTCATCTTTTAAGTTTTCTGAGGACTTATGACTGAGGGTGGGAATCAAGGAAGGTATATTTTAGGGCCTGATGCTTCATCCCTCCTGCAATACAGCCAGCAGAAAAAACAATAAGGAGGACAATCCCACTCAAGGAATATATTAGAAACACAGCACTGAGCTGTTTGGAAGCACGCAAGAAAAGAGGAATTAAAAATAATAAGTTGGGAGAGAGGAGGAAAGTCTCATATTTGATTCCATTACTCATCTCCTTCCAGTTCTCCCATTTTCTAGCTCAGATTCATTGAGGTTACATGGATCATGCCTTTCATTTACCTGTAACATTTCCCACAACTCCACAGTTTATAAGGCCATGGATTAGTCGCCATTCTTTTCAAGCACCCTGAATACCATCTTTCTTACCTTATGCTTCAAGAATTTCTTTCGAGTAAATCAGGGTCAGACCATCTGATCTGCTCAAGCCAAGCCCAGGGTCCATCTTTACAAAACAGCACTGTTCCTAACAAAAAAAGAAACAAGCAAAGTGATATAACTTTTTATATCTGTTTATATAGACATAAATAAAACATGTCCTTCCTCAAGATAAAGTAATCCCCGCTTAGCTATCCTTTTTCATTCTGCATTTGAGGTGTTTTCAAAGCCTCCTTTAATGTTGTGCTCTCTTTGAGCCAATCACTCCAAGCCTGGGAGCACCTCTGCCAGTTCTAAGCACTCAGCTTCCCTTGGCCTTTCTGCCATTTCCTTTTATCTCTTTCTCTGAAGAGCTGCTCCCTAATTACTGCTTTAACTTTTGGTGAGATTTTATTTCTTTCCTTCCCTTTCATCCTATGAAGCAGGCAGATTTTAGTTTTGTGACCCATATACTCAATTGTTTCTACATCCTCTCACCTTGTCTTTCTTCTTGTAATGTCCCAAGAAGCTAGAAAGGAATGGAGAAATACTGATGCCTTGAGAGTTCATAGAATTCGTAATGGAGAAAGTTACAACTGTTACAACCTAAATATTTGTTCAAATTCCATACAGAAGTCTTCACTGACCACACAAGCATTGCTCTTTATCTTGTCAATTAAATAAAATTAGACTGTGTCGACATTTTTTAAAACTGTAAAAGAAATAATCATCTGGATTTCTGTTGTCCTGTCAAACTGAAGAGCTCAAAGCACTTTGTAAAAAATTATATTAAAGCACAGTTTTCAGCTTGTAGGCAAACATTTTAATGCAGTGATAGCCACATTTAAGAGTATGAAGCTACAGTCAAGTGAAATGACAATTATATACACTCATTAAAAAGTGTACCATTAAATGAAAAATGTGAGTAACTGGCTTACATTTTGGTTGAATAATAAACCAAATTAACAAGGGATCAAGCTAAGTGGAACTAAAGTGAGAGGAGTTGTTATTTAAAGGCTGCCTGGCATTCCTAGACAATGTAAGACAGAAAATCACCTCAAAGCAAATCGTATTGTCCTGTGTCATGTATGAATTTCCCCCTTCATTATGCAGATGTAAGTTAATTTTGCGATCACTGCTGTGCTGAATGGTGAAAAGGAACCATTTGTACCTTGAAAAACACTGCCTTTGGATCAGAGTCCCTCTCTGGGAAGAAGGTGATTATGTTTTATGTAAGGATTAGGGAGCCAAGTGGAAGGGAAGAACTAGAGATCCTGGCCACTTTCATTCTGAATGTCAATATTATTAGACCTTTTCTGATGAATTGAGATAGTTTTGCCCAAGATGCTTTGGAGTTAGAGCAGATTAGGGGTGACCAAGTTAAGTCCAGCGTGGCAGAGAGGGAGCAGGGGAGGATCTGCCACGTGATCCAGGCCCAGCACTATGGTGCAGGCTGTTGTGAAAGGAGGACTGTTCTGGCACATGTGGCTTTTGCTCAAGCCACCTTCTAATCCAGCCACCCTGACATGGAGAACGATGCTTTGAGAACAATGTCTTAGTATGAGCCTATAACCTAAGGAGTACCTTAGCCAAGAGGCTAGACTCATATCTCCCTCTCTTGAAGATGCCATGTTGTCTGCAGGAGTAATCATCATAGCAGCTGGCCTCACATTCAATTATGAGGCGCTAGTTTCAAAAGTTACTCTGTGGTGGCAGCAAAGGCAATGGAAGTTAAAACTGGGGGATCTGGTGATAAGATCAGATTTGCCAATTCCTGTCACTGACCTCGTCACTGAAATAGGGGAAGCTACACACTTGATGACAGGACATCCAAAAGGACTCACCCCTGTGCATTATAAACACCATCTTCACTGATTACATCTCAACCCCTCTGGCCACGTCCATTACAAAAAAGGCACTGAATGTGCCCTCTCTGAATCAGTGCCAGGAGAGTTTCCTGAATCACCTACAAAACATTGCCATGCTGATGGGGACTATGCAGATCCTGTCCATGTTTGAAATCTAGTCCAGGAGTTCCCACATCTGATCTGTGGTGGGTTGATAAAGATCTGCAATGAAATTTTCACCTGTTTGCCTGAGAGGAAAAAAAGACAATATAGTAATTTTTCAGACAGATTATATTATACCAGATAGTTTATATCTTTCCTGATAATTTTGATGTTAAAATAGTGTTTGTTTTATGCAAAGATGGTGAAGGAATCAGACAATTTTGTTTATAAGGGCATTATTTTGCAAATAAGAAATTATCAACTACTGTTGACTGCTGCTAGTTCCCTCTCTTTCTCGCTCCCCTAACTTGTTAGATGTAAAAAAATGGAAACAATGATGTAGCACACATGCCTAAAGGGTGTTTCAATTTTTGCTCCTCACGCCCCAAGTGAATCCTTTTTCCCCCAAATTTATTATCTTTCCTGAGATATGTGGGAGGTCCCAAGAAACTGAATCAGCAAAGCCAATCCAATTAACAGAACATTACCTAAGTTTTTATTATGGCTGGTGTGTCCTTGTTATTGTAAAATTGCCCCCATGTTACTAACCTTATGAAACTACTTAGTGAAAGAGAGAGGAAATAGTTTCATACTAGAAAATAGAGCTAGCAGGAGATTCGTTCAAGATGGCACAGTAGAAGGATGTGCGCTCACTCCCTCTTGTGAGAGCACCAGAATCACAGCTAACTGCTGAACAATCATCAATAGGAAGACACTGGAACTCACCAAACAAGATACCCCACCTCCAAAGAAAGAGAAGCCACAGTGAGATGGTAGGAGGGGCATAAGCACAGTAAAATCAAATCCCGTAACTGCTGGGTGGGTGACTCACAAAGGGGAGAACACTTATACCACAGAAGTCCACCCACTGGAGTGAAGGTTCTGAGCCCCACGTCAGGCTTCCCAACCTGGGGGTCCAGCAACTGGAGGAGGAATTCCTAGAGAATCAGACTTTGAAGGCTAGCGGGATTTCATTGCAGGAATTCAACAGGACTGGGGGAAACGGAAACTCCACTCTTGGAGGGCACACACAAAGAAGTGTATGCATCAGGACCCAGGGGAAGGAGCAGTGACCCCATAGGAGACTGAACCAGACCTACCTGCTACTGTTGGAGGGTATCCTGCAGAGGCAGGAGGTGGCTGTGGTTCACCATGAGGACAAGGACACTGGCAGCAGAAGTTCTCGGAAGTACTTCTTGGCGTGAGCCCTCCCAAGTCCACCATTAGCCCCAACAAAGAGCCGGGTACACTCCAGTGTTGGGTCACCTCAGGACAAACAGCCAACAGGGAGGGAACCCAGCCCCACCCATCAGCAGAAAAGAAGATTAAAGTTTTACTGAGCTCTGCCTATTAGGGCAACACCCAGTTCTACCCACCACCAGTCCCTCCCATCAGGAAACTTACACAATCCTCTAGATGGCCTCATCCACCAGAGGGCAGACAGCAGAAGCACGAAGAACTACAATCCCGCAGCCTGTAGAACAAAAACCACATTCACAGAAAGAGAGACAAGATGAAAAGGCAGAGGGCTATGTACCAGATGAAGGAATAAGATAAAACGCCACAAAAACAACTAAATGAAGTGGAGATAGGAAAACTTCCAGAAAAAGAATTCAGAATAATGATAATGAAGATGACCCAGGACCTCGGGAAAAGAATGGAGGCAAAGATCGAGAAGATGCAAGAAATGTTTAACAAAGACCTAGAAGAATTAAAGAACAAACAAACATAGATGAACAATACAATAACTGAAATGAAAATGCACTGGAAGGAATCAATAGCAGAATAATTGAGACAGAAGAAAGGATAAGTGACCAGGAAGACAGAATGGTGGAATTCACCTCCGCAGAACAGAAAAAAGAAAAAAGAATGAAAAGAAATGAAGACAGCCTAAGAGACATCTGGGACAAAATTAAATGCAAAAACATTCACATTATAGGGGTCCCAGAAGGAGAAGAGAGAGAGAAAGGACCCAAGAAAATATTTGAAGAGATTATAGATGAGAACTTCCCTAACATGGGAAAGGAAATATCCACCCAAGTCCAGGAAGCTCAGAGAGCCCCAGGCAGGACAAACCCAAGGGGAAACATGCCAAGACACATAGTAATCAAACTGACAAAAATTAAAGGCAAAGAAAAATTATTGAAAGCAACAAGGAAAAAATGACAAATAATATACAAGGGGACTCCCATAAGGTTAACAGCTGATTTCTCAGCAGAATCTCTACAAGCCAGAAGGGAGTGGCCTGATATATGCAAAATGATGACAGAAGAACCTACAATTCATGATTACTCTACCCAGCAAGGATCTCATTGAGATTCGATGGAGAAATCAAAACAAGCAAAAGCTAAGAGAATTCAGCACCACCAAACCAGCTCTACAACAAATGCAAAAGAAACTTTCTAAGTGGGAAACACAAGACAAGAAAAGGACCTACAAAAACAAACCCAAAACAATTAAGAAAATGCATAGGAACATACATACCGATAATTACCTTAAACATGAATGGATTCAATGCTCCAACCAAAAGACACAGGCTCGCTGAATGGATACAAAAACAAGACCCATCTATATGCTGTCTACAAGAGACCCACTTCAGACCCAGGGACACATACAGACTGAAAGTGAGGGGATGGAAAAAGGATTCAATGCAAATGGAAATCAAAAGAAAGCTGGAGTAGCAAAACTCATATCAGATAAAATAGACTTTTAAATAAAGAATGTTACAAGAGACAAGAAAGGACACTACATAATGATCAAGGGATCAATCCAAGAAGAAGATATAACAATTATAAATATATATTCACGCAACATAGGAGCACCTCAATACATAAGGCAACTGCCAACAGCTCCTTAAAAGAGGAAATCGACAATAACACAATAATAGTGGGGGATTTTAACACCTCACTTACACCAATGGACAGATCATCCAAACAGAAAATTAATAAGGAAACACAAGCTTTAGATGACACAATAGACCAGATTTATTTAATTCATATTTATAGGACATTACATCCAAAAACAGCAGATTACACTTTCTTCTCAAGTGCACATGGAAGATCTATCTATTCTCCAGGATAGATCACATCTTGGGTCACAAATCAAGTCTCAGTAAATTTAAGATAATTGAAATCATATCAAGCATCTTGTCTGCCCAAAAACCTATGAGATTAGAAATCAGTTACAGAGGAAAAACCATAAAAAACACAAACACATGGAGGCTGAACAATACGTTACTGAATAACCAAGAGATCACTGAAGAAATCAAAGAGGAAATCAAAAAATACCTAGAGAACAAATTACAACAAAAACACGATGATCCAAAACCTATGGGATGCAGCAAAAGCAGTTCTAAGGGGGAAGTTTATAGCAAAACAAGCCTACCTCAAGAAACAAGAAAAATCTCAAATAAACAATCTAACCTTACACCTAAAGAAATTAGAGATAGAAGAACAAACAAAACCCAAAGTTAGTAGGAGGAAAGAAATCATAAAGATCAGAGCAGAAGTAAATGAAATAGAAACAAAGAAAACAATAGCAAAGATCAATAAAACTAAAAGCTGGTTTTTTGAGAAGATAAACAAAATTGATAAACCATTAGCCAGACTCATCAAGAAAAAGAGGGAGAGGACTCAATTCAATAAAATTAAAAATGAAAAAGGAGAAGGTACAACAGACACTGCAGAAATACAAAGCATCCTAAGAGACTAGTACAAACAACTCTATGCCAAAAAATGGACAACCTGGAAGAAATGGACAAATCCTTAGAAAGGTATAACTTTGCAAGACTGAACCAGGAAGAAATAGAATATATGAACAGACCAATCACAAATAATGAAATTGAAACTGTGATTACAAATGTTCCAACATGCAAAAGTCCAGGATCAGATGGCTTCACAGGTGAATTCTATCAAATATTTAGAGAAGAGCTAACACCCATCCTTCTCAAACTCTTCCAAAAAATTGCAGAGGAAGGAATACTCCCAAACTCATTCTGTGAGGCCACCATCACCCTGATACCAAAACCAGACAAAGATACTACCAAAAAAGAAAATTACAGACCAATATCACTCATGAATATAGATGCAGAAATCCTCAACAAAATACTAGCAAATGGAATCCAACAACACATTAAAAAGATCATACACCATGATCAAGTGGGATTTATCCCAGGGATGCAAGGATTCTTCAATATATGCAAATCAATCAATGTGATACATCATATTAACAAATTGAAGAAGAAAAATCATAGGATCATCTCAATAGATACAGAAAAACTTTTAACAAAATTCAACACCCATTTATGATAAAAACTCTCCAGAAAGCGGGCATAGAGGGAACTTACCTTAACATGAAAAAGGCCATATATGACAAACCCACAGCAAACATCATTCTCAATGGTGAAAAACTGAAAGCATTTCCTCTAAGATCAGGAACAAGACAAGGATGTCCACTCTCACCACTATTATTCAACATAGTTTTGGAAGTCCTAGCCACAGCAATCAGAGAAGAAAAAGAAATAAAAGGAATACAAATTGGAAAAGAAGAAGTAAAACTGTCACTGCTTGCAGATGACATGATACTATACACAGAGAATCCTAAAGATGCCACCAGAAAACTACTAGAGGTAATCAATGAATTTGGTAAAGTTGCAGGAAACAAAATTAATTCACAGAAATGTGTTGCATTCCTACACACTAAGGATGAAAAATCTGAAAAAGAAATTAAGGAAACCCTCTCATTTACCACGGCCACAAAAAGAATAAAATACCTAGGAATAAACCTACCCAGGGAAACAAAAGACCTGTATACGGAAAACTATAAGACAGTGATGAAAGAAATTAAGGATGATACAAACAGATGGAGAGATACACCATGTTCTTGGATTGAAAGAATTAATACTGTGAAAATGACTATGCTACCCAAAGCAATCTACAGATTCAATGCAATCCCTATCAAATTACCAATGGAATCTTTTACAAAACTAGAACAAAAAATCTTAAAATTTGTATGGAGACACAAAAGACCCTGAATAGCCAAAGCAGCCTTGAGGGGAAAAAAATGGAGCTGGAGGAATCAGACTCCCTGACTTCAGACTATACTACAAAGCTACAGTAATCAAGACAACATGGTACCTGCACCAAAACGGAAATATAGATCAATGGAACAGGATAGAAAGCCCAGAGATAAACCTATGGTCAACTAATCTATGACAAAGGAGGCAAGGATATAAATGGTGAAAAGAAAGTCTCTTCAATAACGGTGTTGGGAAAACTGGACAGCTACATGTAAAATAATGAAATTAGAATACTCCCTAACACCATACACAAAAATAAACTCAAAATGAATTAGAGTCCTAAATATAAGACCGGGCACTATAAAACTCTTAGAGGAAAACATAGGAAGAACACTCTGACATAAATCACAGCGAGATCTAGCAGATGTACCAGTTTGCAGGGCAGAAATTGAGACACAGATATAGAGATCAAACGTATGGACACCAAGGGGGGAAAGTGGCAGGGTGGTGGTGGTTGTGTGATGAATTGGGATATTGGAATTGATATATATACACTAATATGTATAAAATGGATAACTAATAAGAACCTGCTTTATAAAAAACTAGATAAAATCCTAAAAAAGTTAATAGAGCTGGCAGGGCCTGGTGTTCAGCTGGTGTATAGGACACCTCTATTATAGGACACTATGCCAAGTTATAATTATATGTTTACATAACTATTTTACCTACAAACTATAAGCTTATTGAACATCCCGTTTTTCCCTGATTTGCTTTTCTGTTTCTATCACATAACAAAATGCTTTTCACACAGTAGGTCAATAAATATTTGCTGACTAGGTCAATAAGTATTGGTTTTCTGTTAGATAATAAAGTGTTTCAAACAATTGATACATTGAAAGGAAAAGAAAAGAAAAATAATGAGAAAATATTATTATAATAAATGTGATTATTTACTTGACTTCTTTTTTTCTTTTCAGATCCAACTAAACCAAGAACCTATCTTTGAATATCTTAGCTTTAGTTATTACGATTGCTGAGATGTAAATATACAAATAGAGAGGCTTAGTTTCTATTGATAAGGGCTTGGAGAACTGTAGCCTATGGGCCAGACCCAACCTGTCATCTGTTTTGTAAATAAAGTTTTATTGGAACACAGACACACCCATAATTATGTATTATCTGTGTGGCTACTTTCACACTACAATGCCAGAATTGAGTAGTTGTTATAGATAACTATGGCCAGGCCTACAAAGTCAAATTTATTACCTGGTCCTCTGCAGAAAAAGTTTTCTGATCAAAAGTTGCTATAGATCATCACTTTCTAATATATCCTAAGATTAATTAAATGCCAAGTTTGATTATATGTCCCATAACTAAAATGAATTTATTTTTCTTGTGATTGTTCCCTTAACAAATTTTTAAAAGAACCACCTATTTGACTGGTCAATAAAACGTCACAACATGACAATCCCCATCCTAAAGCACTCATGCCCAAGCTTGTGCATCCTACTGGCAGGTGTATGCCACTTTTTCCAGGAGCCATCTCCTAAGCACATTCAAAGCTCACATTTTTATCTTTCTACTTCCCATAGAATTTGACCCAAGCTGAGGAGAACTAACTGCATTTGGAGAAAAGTAGGCCTTTCCATGATAGCTTTATAAGATTATTTGGTACCACTCTGAGCAATTAAGACATCAGAATCTATAATAGTGCCAATAATAATAGCTGCCATTTATTGAAGGTTTATTATGCCAATCACTATGCAACTTTCTTTCTCTTTGCTTCATGTCATTTTGTTCTCTTATCCATTCTATATGAAACACATCTTCCTGGTTCCCTTTTATTGTTAAGTAAACCTTAACCAGTGAGGATACTGAGACTTTAATAAATTTCCCAAAGTCATACAGTTAATAAAAGGTAGGATTGGAGTTTGAAACTAGGCAGATTGATTGCAAATCCTACATTCTTCACTGCTCTAGCATAATACTTCAATTCTACTACATTATGGTGTGGTAATTTACTTTAACTCCCTGTTAATTTTTTTTTCCACCAAGTCTTTCAATATGCCTCGGGTTTTGTGCTAACACTTTTTCATCTTTTCTCAGCACGGTCTTGCTGAAGCATACCTGCCTTCTGCAAATGAATTTGTGAGGAATTTGGGAGCAAATAAGGTTTTCTCAATCCCCAGGGAATGACCTCTCATATCCAAACTCCACAGTGGGCCTGTGAGCTGGAAACCAGGTTAACAGCTTAAACATGTTAAGTTGTGGAAGCCCTTGTATGACACAAGCATCAACCAGGACATGCTTCAGTTGAGCTTGCCCCAAACTTCCCAGATTAAATGTTATCTCAGGAGATTACCTTTGAAATCACATTTGGCACCTTTCTCCCTATTTTTCCCACTAAGGACCCTGAAGCACAAATTACCATCCTATGCTTTGGTGTCTTGCTGAGGGAATCAGGGCTTTTTAAAAACCTTAAGCTTGTTCACAGGAGATATCGAGTGGCTCCAGATCTTCTATATGTTGGTCCTGTGTCTCGTGGCTTAGGGCACCTACATATCCTAAACAACTGGACCTGCCTCTATCTCAGTCAGTGCAGGCTGCGATAACAAATATCCATAGACTAAGTGGCTTAAGCAACAGACATTTATTTCTCACAGTTCTGAAAGCTAGAAAGTCCAAGATCAAGGTGCTGGCAGATTTAGTTTCTGGTGAAACTCTTTCTGGCTTATAGATAGCCACCTTCTCTCTACATCCTAACATGGTGGAGGGAGACAGAGCTCTGGTCTCTCTTCCTTTTCTTGTAAGTACACTAATCCCACGATGGGGGCCTCATCCTCATGACTTCATTTAAACCTAATTATCTCTCAAACGCCCCACGCCCAAATACCATCATATTTGCATTTAGGGCTTCAACATATGGATTTTGGGGAACACCAACATTCAGTCCATTCAGTTTTCACTAACACTTCCCAGGTTGCAGCGCCCTTTGGTAAGGTCTTATATGAATTATATAAATGACATCATGCTTTCTCAAAAAGTCATTCTGGTCATTATGGACAACTGACTAAGGTAATGTCTGACTTTCTCTGCCAGAATCCTCTATAATTCTAGAGATAACTATACAGTATCTCCAGGCCACCTTTCAGTCAAATTGTAAGGAGACTGTATCATATTTGACTGGGAGCCACAGTTGATTTCCCAGTTTTAGGAAGTACACCCCTCTGCTTATATAGAGTCTGGTGACAGTACAGTGTCCTCATACCAACAAGCAGATCAAGATAATAGTTAGACCCTAGAACAATACCCATCAGGTTATATGTACTTGCTTCAATCAGTTCCTCCATGATTCTGCTAAAACAACGTAATATAATCTCTCCATCTAGAGTGTGACAGTCCCAATAATTTTATTGATTCTATCCTTGGAACTCTGCACTCAGACAGTAGTTACATGTTCCAGCCAAGACTTTTGCCACAAGTTACCATTAACAAACTGCCTGCCTAACCTCTATTTCCACGTGGCTGACTCATGAGCTACCACCTGGGGAAAATGCTGTCTTGTGTGGATTATTGTACTAGTGTTATAGTTATGGTGTTTGGATATTACCTTCATATTTCACCCTAGAATGTAGGTTTTGTAATTAATCTGGAAATACAGTTCACAACCTAGGACAGTGTTAGTAGACAGCTGCTATCAGCAAAATTGGTCAAAGCATTAGTAAATCAATAAACTGTATCATGATAATAAAATTACTGAGAACTGAAGGTAAAAATTATAGAGATTCAAATCTAAACTTTAAGGGAAGGAATAATTTTCTCACAATTAAAAACTACTGAAAAACGTAATCAGCTGTCCCATGAAGTAGGATTTCCATTGTACTAAGAGCAAGTAGACATTGTATGTCATAAAGCAAGTTTCAGCTTTGGGTGTGCAGGGCTCACTCTCTGGAGTGGGAGCCCCAGAAGGTGTCAAGCCCTAAGGATATTGGGATATCCTTCATGGGTATCCACTGAGGTTATCCATGGACGTGAGTTAATAAGAAAGAGTCCTATGTATATACTAGAGAGCTCACATGCTATGCTGAAGCAGGTAGAGAAGGAAAAAATCACAAGATGAAAGAAAACCCAATGAGTAGGAGCCCAGGGAAGTAGTTGTATCAATGTTCCTAAGTTTGAAATGAGGCTGAAACTCACAGAACCCCAGGAGGTCAAAGTGACAAGTGGGACAGAAACTAGGCAGAGATACAGTGGGTTGTGAATGAAGAGTTGTAGGCTTGGTCAAGAATCGAATTTTGAAAGAGCTGACGTTTGAGTGCGGTGGGTCTTCCCATATGATTTTGTACAGTTGATTCTCATTATTCATGGATTTCAAATATGTAAGTTCACCTATTCATTAAAATGCATCTGTAATCCCCAAACCGATACACATAGTGCTTTTGCAGTTATTCACAGATATCCTCAGAGTTGTGAGAAATCTGAGCTGCCCAATGTGCCCTTTCCTGACTGAGCTTGAACAAGGCTATGGGGTACCTTCTTGTTCCAGCTCTCATACTGTAAGCAAGTGTCCTTTGGGGGTCTATTTAATGCCATATTCCCCCCATTTTTTGTGCTTTTTTGGACAATTTTACTGTTTAAATCGTCCCTCAAGCTTAATACTAAGGTGCTGTCTAGTGTGCTGAGTGCAAAAAGGCAATGATGCACCTGACCAACAAAATGTAAGTGTCAGATCAGCTTCACTCAGGCATGGTTATATGTTGACGGCTGTGAGGTCAATGTTAGTGAGTCAACCACATGTATGTGGTGTTTTTAAACAGAAATACAGGTTAGGTATGGATAAGTTAATGAAAATATTGTGAACAGAGGCTTGCAGGAAACTAACGCTGTATTTTCCACTAGGAATAATGGTTTAGTATTTGCTAATTAAATGTTTGTGGTGATTTTATAGAACATAACTACTACAAATAATAAGAATTGACTGTAGAACCCTGTATTGTAAACCATGAACAGTTTAGATGCCCTGAAACCTCAGAGTCCCAGTAAATGCAGAAAGAAATAAAGGCTGAAGTATGCAATTATGGTGAAGCAGGAAATTATTTTTATGCTGATCAGGTAGAATTTGAGTGCTGAAAATTGTCCCTCCTTCACAGCTACTCCCGTCTGAAACCATATAAAAAATGCAGCGAGCCTATGACTGTTCCTCTGACCTGGCAGAATCCTCACTCTGTACAGTCTGCTGAAACCTCTGAAATCTGGGACACAAGTCTTGAGGAAAAAGAAAAGCATGGCTGGAGGGCACAAGGGAGCATGTCCACTTATAGCATCTGTGGGAACTCTTCACATTGTTTATTAGCTGAAGTTAACGTTGCCTCGATCAAGACCAGATGTCATTCTCCCAAACTTGAGGTAGGCCTGGCTTAGTTCTCCTTCCCAGATAGAAAAACCTTCCATCTAAGATTCCAGTTACTTATAACATATATTCATTATGTTCGAAGTGTTTTGTCATGAGAAAGGGCAGATACTGAGAAGAGCAAAGCTTAGTCTAAAATCGTGAAGCACAACTATAATAGCAGAGCATTAACAGAGGGGTTTTAATCATGCCCAGACACAAAAATCATGGTCATAAAAAAAGAACATTTTACTATACTCCTAGTCCCCTAGAAACAAGAGTCATGGCGGAACATGTTATTCAAGGCAACACTGGGAAGCACCAAGGCAAGATGAGCAGGCCTAGAGACAGGAACTACTGGCAGGAGCCTTGATTGTGCTTCCCTAGGAAAGGAACCATGAGGCAAGGTAAGCAGGTGTAGGACTGGATAGTTTGAAAAATTCCAGTGGGTTCTGAGCTATAGAGGTGGTCCCTAATTATTCAGTACCTGGCCTTGGGATGATTAAGGCAGGGGCATAGACTTTCTGAGGGGATATGGGGTTAGAATTGTTTGGTTTGCATATCAATGCCATGTTTGCAGGTAAGCCTTTACTGTCTCTAAGAATTAGATAACCCTGGAAGGGGCAGTCCCTCTCTGGGTCATCAGAGGTCAGAAGCCTCTGATGTCAGAGCATCAAGAAAATAGAGCTAATACAGGTAGCAGTGTGCAAAATGTTGGCTGGGTCTAGAAACACCCACTCTCCAGTGCATCCTTGGAATCTGGATTGTAGTATGGAACTTTAAATCCTGTCCTGGGGCTGTGCGTGGGATTCTCACCTGCTGTTGGTGACCACTTCATTTCCCAGGAGAGACTTAGACCACAGCAGGTCACATCATTCAGAGAACAAAGGCAGACTGAGTTCTGAGAAGAGATTTAGTGGGATTTCAGGACAAGCAAAGGGCCAAGGAGGAGTCAAGAATCATAATCAAGAATAAATTGATGAGATTGTGACAACTCCAGTCCAGTTCCAAGAAGGCATTCGTACCCAAGAAGGCATCCATCTGAGAGAGTGGAAGACAGTCCACTCACCCCTGTCTCTGTAAGCCTGTGACACTCTCGCGTACCACTCAAACCAGCCAGTTAAGAAAGTAGAAGACATCTCAGTGTTCTTTGCAGCAACCACCCAGGCCTTTCTTATTTGCATTCCGTCTGCTCTTGCTCTGAAGCTGCATCTGTCATACTGTAGGCTCCTGGCTCTACATGATAACCTGGGTTCTGCCTTTGCCCTTGGTCCCTGGTGTCTGTACCTGACATTTGATTTCCACTTTCTCTAAAGGGCTTCAGCTTTGGCTGGCCCCCTGGCTCTTCACATTTTCCTCACAGTTCCCCTCCCTTCCTCACCATCTGTTTGGCTGCATCATATCTCTACGGCTCCACCCACCCTACGTCACCCAATCACTGAGGAGAGAAGTGGGCATGTCAGGGTGAGATCTCAAGACTTTCAAGTAGAGGCAGAGCCCAGGTATCCAGAGAAACCCATCCAATATGACTTGAGGAAGAGTAGGCTCCAGCCCAGCCTGGGAAACAACATTGTCAGTGCTCAGCTGTCCACCTGGAATAGAGCAAAGGTCTTCTCAACCAGGAATGAGAGGTATCAAGTAGAAAAGCTCCAGGTGTTCTGCTAACCTAAACCAGAGATGGATAGATTGTCAGATGAGAGTCCTATAAAGGATGGACTCCAGCAGCTGTTTTTCAGAACTGCCATGGGAGAGCAACAGAGTAAGTTCATCCCCCTCCAAAGGCCCACAGATGGAACACTGCCAAACACAATGATAACAGTCGATATTTCTTGAATACTTGTTATGTATTTCAAAATTTCAAAGGTTTTCAAAATTTTTTCAGATGAAAAAAGGGACAGATTAAAGAAGTTGTGATTTGTCCAGGCTGCCACATATATAGAGTGGCTAGGGCCCATTTGAGAGTGAAAGGGCGAGTTAGAATAATTATTCTGGCACAGTAGACAATCTGGAATTGTCCAGGTCAAACCAGGAATATGATCACCCCTGTTTATAAAATAAGTACTGGAGCTGGGATTCAAACCCAGGCAATCTCTCCTAAACTCCCCTGCTCACTGAGGAAGGAATGTTAACATCATGCCCAGCTAGACCCATTGATCCTGGGATAGGGTGCCTGGCAGCCTTTAGAGGAGGTTGAGTGTTTCTCTATGATGAGATCTGAGCCAAGCAGAGACAGACAGTCTGAAAATAGTGAATGCTAATAGAGAGATTTCTTTTTTTTTTTTTTTTTTTTGTCGGGCTTTTTTCCTCTTCGTTGATTCTTTAAGTTGCAATATACCAGTAACATATGCCAAGACGCCTGATAAGATCATATTATTTATAATTAAAGGAGCTGAAAAAAAGCCAGAGATTGAGAAGTATTAGACAAAAGTCAGGCAGTTCAACTATAGTGAACTACAGTTCACATATAGTGAGAAGTTACAGAATTGTCATACCCTGGCATCCAATTAGATTTCTGCACAGCTGACATTTTTACCTCAAAACAGACAATTAAAATATATCTTGATAACATCTTTGTTGTTATATTGTGTTAAGAGCCAATTAATCCAAGCAATAAAAATAATGATAATGCATTAGATTAATAAGACATCTTTTTTTTCCCTTCAGAGTTCAAACAGATTACCTGGTAATTATAATCTCATGTATGTACATAGTCACAGAATCATCTATAGAAGGAAAGGGTAGGATATTAACTCTCCCTGATTCTTCACCTGCTCCCTCTATTTCATAGATGGGGGAACTTGGTTATAACAGCATAAATGGCTTCACCGTGATTCAGAAGAGAAGAGAAAGGGAAATCACATTATGAGCCTCTGCAGATGATACAACTTCATGTCATTAATCAATAATGAAGAAATCAGCCTCGCATTGAAATTCAACAACAGCCAGGATCAGGGCGGAAGCATAATTTACTGGGAAGACCTAGACTGAGAATCAGGAAACTTTGGTCTATAGCCCCAACTCCCCCACTGTTCTAAATCCCCCAATATCTACTTCTGCTTCTGTAAAATGCGGGAAATATCATCTGTCTCGCTTTACAAGAGGGTGGGATTGTTACACGAAAGATGGGAAAATGTGCTTTGCGCAACTCTTAAGTGTTGCAAAGAAGTAAACGGGCATTTTAAGAGTGTCCGTATCACAGGAAGAGAAACAAAGTCAATTCGGGGCAACTTATTTGGACCAAAGAGTGGGAGAGTCATAAATAGAAGGATGAATAAAGCCTTTTAGAACTCGTGCTCCATTCTCCCATCAACATTTTCACAGTCCTTCAGAAAGACAGCTTTCAAGCCAATTTCAGACCTCGCTGCCCTCTTCTCCATTGTTTGCATAACTTCTTTTTACATTTATCTTAATGCTGGTCCTCAGGACTGTCTGCGTGATTTCTAGTTTTTCCTCCCTTTGGAAGTGAACGAAATCTATGCAAAAGAGCCTAGGGGTACAAAGTAAGAAAAAATGTATAGGGCACTGGCACACTTCAAGTCCTGAGCCAAATATCTTCGAATGCCCCTAGGATTTTTCTTTTTACTCATAAAGTAATGGGAATTGTTAAAGTGTTTTGAGAATTGCAGTTTTGAAGACGCTGTGCCTCCATCCACACAAAGGGCCCGAGGTCTCTTCCAGGAAGCAGCACTTGTGTTGAATAGATATTTGGTTTCATGATATCATGAAGTTTCCGATTGCAGAAGTGTTGTTCCTGTGTTCCTGTCACTATCGTTGTGCAAGAGTCAACAGCGATAGAGTTTTGTTAAGTCTGCGTGTGGAAACCTGGAATTCTTACGCCAAGTCTCCACAATGATGGGAATGGCTGGGACTGGAATGTTCATGGCCACTGTATTAGTCATCTGCATTGCAAATTGGTGCATTTTGCTGGATTAAGGAGATACGGTCATCCTAATCACTTTTAGGACACTGCTGTTAGCGTCTCTGCTAAATTTTTAATTCACACGTCACTTTATGAGACAGTCTCTGTAGAGCCAAAATTTAAAAAGATTGTCTTCTGCAGTTAAAACACTTCACTCCCCTCATCTAGTATTTCCAGACTCTGTACACATACCCAAGAAAAGAAAATTTTGCCAACATATGGGCAACCATTCTGAAAAACCGAGAACCCGTAAGTTACCTGCGTATGCTAAACATTATCTAAGCACTCTAAGGTATTCTGCATTCCCATAAGAGTTGAATTTTTTTTTGATTGATAAGGTGAAGCATTACCTGGATGCTATCACTGCATGACATGACCTCATGACTGCAGATTCTACATGACGCTAAAAACACAAATATCCCAGAAAAAATGGAAAACTTGACCAAAATGTATTGTTTTGTTGAGATTCAGGTCATTTCAAGAAATACTTATTGAATGTGTGTACTATGTGCCAGCATGGCCACCACTGTATGTTAGTATTTCCACAAGAAAGGGAAGGATGTGGATGGATGAAAACTTTCTTAAGCATCTGTTTTGTGCCTAGCACTGTACGCGATGCTTTAAATACTTTAATTCATACAATTAGTGGATAAACATGAACGGTCAATTTTAACTTTCCCTTTTTTAAAGATGGGAAAACTGAAGCTCTGATAGATTAAGCAACTTTCCAAATGTCTTGCAGCTATAAAATGACAGGATAGGACTTCAAACCCAGGTCCAATCCAAATTGAATACCTCATTCCACTTTTTCTAAAAAGCTGTCCTTGAACCTCCATCTCTGGGATAGGTGTTCCTAATATTTACTCCAATTGCACCCTGTACTTCTACCAATGTACTTCTTATATTGCATTACAATTGCTTAGTTGCCTATAACCACTTGGTAAGTTTCTTATGGGGAAGGACTTTGACTTTGGGAGTCTTGTTTGCCTCAAAACTTAGCACAGTGACTCACATATAATAAGCCCATAATAACTAATAAATATATCATATCATATTCCCTCAAAGTAAAAATTACCTGTCATAGAATTCTGCCTTTCTTTGTCATATAGAGAGGAAACCCCTGCAATGTCATCTATTTCCTGTGCATCCAGTGACCCTGCTGAACTGGGGTAGATTTGACCCTCTATATAGCAGAGTCTCTCTGGCATCACCCTATTGGCAACAGATCTTGTCCATTCTGGCTGACCTCCACCTCCCTGCTACCTTGAGTCTTGTGTAACCACCTTGAGTTCAACCAATTAAGAATCTTTTTACCACTCTGAATATACCAGATACTATCATAGTATCATGCTGAAATCATGTATGAAAGATATCATACTATCATGCTGAAAATACAAAAATTAATAAGATATAATTCCTGCCTTTCAAATGCTACCAGACTAGAAGGGAAGCACAGGTGCCATTATTGATATTGGTTTCAGTTTCCATCACCAGGGGTCACTCTACTGCATTGCCTCTGCTTCTTATTCCTCTACTGTGTTCCTACAATTCTTCTGCCAGGCACTCCAGCCATGGCCCATCATTTTCCAATACCGACCACTACTGGCAAGATGGTTCTATTGAGAATGTGTTAGTCCAAATCCCTGAGTCACTAAAGGCTCATTCATTGCAGGGGCAATTTCTATTGTTTGTGACATTGAGGTGGTTTTGGTTCAAGACAGAATGAGTCTAAATCTTAGTTTCAATTTTATAGCTGTGTGGTTTTAAGCAAGTCTTGCAACTTCTTTTTTTTTTAATCTGCAATAAAAAGATAATAATAGCCCTTTCATGTGATTATTATGAGAATCAAATATGAAAAGAACCCAGCAAAAAATGTGTTAATATTATTATTATTATTGCTACTGTAGCCACATATCCTGTTGAGACACCAACAGACCACATTGCAATTCCAGTTGGTACCATAATTGCCCACTGCTCTCCTCTGAGGCCTACATCTGTTGCTTTCACATCCCTGCCAGGGAGAGTTCTCCCAATGCTGGCTGAGCCTGCTGCCACTTCTCCAGGTCAAAATTTTTGTCTGCCAGAGCATGCTTGGCATGGAGAGGCTTTGTTCTTACAGGCTCCGTCTACATCAGATCTAAACTAGATGAACTGGTTTAAGCTAGAAAGCCAAAGGAGCAGGACCATATTCCACATTGCACTGACTGAGTCCAAAAGTATAAAAACTAAATACATGTTACCTGCTACAGAGTCTTCCTAATCTAAATAGTCTCTGCTCTGGTTCTCTCTCCTGCCATTTTGCTTATGTCAAGATCTTCTCCCCAAGGGGTATCATGTCCGTCATGTAAGTATCAATATTTGGGCCTTAATTGGTAGACATCCTCTTAAGCCTTTTTCAAAGTCCTCCTTCTAGTCCAAGCCAGGGAGCCAGAGAGCCTTTTCAAAAGAGGCTCCTGAGACATGGGACATCCCACTTTAATCTGTGACTATGCAAATTGGCCCCCGGGCTAATTTGTGAGAAGAATGCTCAATTGTCAAATAGGTTGGGTTTACAGATAAAAGTAGAAGAAAAAAGACAATTACTTTTATAAGTACAATCTCCAGTCTTTATGTGTGAAATTGGGCCAGACAATTGTTCAGTTCCATTAGATTAATATTCTAAGCTTTGGTCCAGAGCTGGATAGTCACAGATGGATAATTCCAGAGTCATCTAGCAAATTAAAACAATTGTTCATTTGTAGAATGAAAATAATTCCCACATAGAAGCTTCACTTTAAGTCAGAGCTAATATTTCTCATTTCTTGTGGTCACACTACTTAGGTCCAAACCTATGAAGTGTATATGAACTGGAGGTTGTAACTGAATTTACTTAGAGAGCTGTGACTTTTCTTATCCAAGGTAGAATAGGCTGAGAAAGCAAATTAGAAATATTGGTTATAATCCTGGCTGATATTCCTTTATAACCACCACCAGAGGAGGTCGCAAGAGAAATTTCTGATGGTAGAAACATTATATAATAGCACAAGACATGATCAAAGAGACATGATCTCAGCTAGAGAGGAAAGACTCATTTCTGGACGCTCAATTTCTCCCTCTCAGGAATCAGGGCTGTGCTTGAAATGAATTGTAAAATGGAAAGCACCTGTGAATTTAGTGGATTTTATTACAACACCACAGTGGCAGAGATTAACTATCTCTTTAAGGTGGAGAAAGAGAATTTCAGCTCTTTCTAGCAGGTAAAAAACCTCAGATGTTTGCTTAAGACTACCCAGTAAGAGTTAGTCCCATGCTGCTTACTTATAAGAAGATGTGGGTAATTCTAGAGCCCTGTTTATCTGGAAGCAAATACTTGAATTATTATTATTAAAATTAGTTGTATAGAATGAACAATTAACTCAGTGAATCAATTTCAGCCTAGATCAAATCAGGTAAATTTTCCATTCATTTGAAGATATCTGGCCATTTACGATAAATATTCTAGATCAACCAAATTTTCAGACATCCAGATTTCCACTCATACTGACAGTCTTGGATAGACTGATAAGCAGTCTTATCTCTTCTTTTGTATTTCTTGTTGTTTTTCCATAGCCTGTGCCTCTAGGTTAAATGCAGAGATAGTTATGCAAATGAATTAGCAAATACGGTACTGAAAGCTTTGGGAACATGAAACAGGTAGAGATGAGTACCGATTCTTGGAGCCTGTGAACAGAATCAACACTTCTCATTCCTTGGTTCACAGAATGAGAGACTCCCTTTGGAGCCTCAGGCCCATATCAGAGTCTCCCTTCAGTCATCCTCAAGTGGAATTCAACCTTGAAAAAGAATGCTGGAACCTCATGGAACATTTCGAAACTTCAAAAAGCCACAGGGGTAATTTGGGGCTGCCCTTTCCTCATATGAAAAAGTTTTCTTGTGGCACAGAGTGGAGGGACAAAAAATAGTCGGCCAATGCAGTAGGCAATTTTATGGTGGTGTTTAGGGACACACCACATCTTAAAGAGTCTCCTTGAGATCTTCTATGTTTCTAATTTTAAAGATCCAAACATTAAAGCCAAGGTTGATTAAATAAATATCTCCCAGATCAAACTCAGTGGCAGAATCAAGAGCAGGGCTCAGGTCTTCTACTTCCTGATACCCCCTATTTCACACTGTCATGCCTACTAACCCACCTCCCCACTCCCCCCATCCCCCAAACACACACACAGTCTTCTTAATGAGACAAAGCACAAATACACTATCCACCTCTCTTTTGAAAATGCAACGTTCTCACTCTTTTGTCAACTCTTTCCCATCTCTTGCCTTCTCTTTCACCCCCAAGCTATTTAGGTAGTTAGAAAAAAAACGTCTGAAAGCCTCAAGGAAACCAATATTTCTTGCAACATTCAAACCCTCTACTGTTTTGTTAGCCAGGAATTCCACAGTCAGCATTTTTGTGCTATTTCTATTGAAACCAGAAAGTAAGTGTAGGAGAAAGTTAGCTGAGAATTTAAGAGCCGCAGGAAAAATAAAAAAGTTCAGTTTAAATTCCGTTTCAGAAACCATGGTCTCTTCTATAACAGGAGGGTTTTTATTGCTGTAGTGATAGCCACCAAACAGCAAGCTAGACTCACTGGACTAACTGTTACTAACAATTATTAATCAACAGCACTGGGCAATAACACTATCACCTCACTGTGCCATGTGGGGGTCAGCTACTTATCCAGTCTATCGGTCAGCTTCCCTTTTGTAAAGAGCATTACTGCTCTACTTCCTAGAGTTCTGTGAAGCAGTAAAAGCCCTCTATACCCTGAAGAGAGAGCTGTGTAAACATCAGGGGCCTCTTGACGAAATATCTTGGATTTATATGGCTTCCTTACTCCAAGGAGCCATGTATCCATTGCATCACTTATCATCACAACCACTCTGCAAGCGAAAAAAGATGGCAGGACCATTAACTCCACTTTACAGATGGGAAAGTTGAGATGGAATATGTCTTGTCTGTGGTCGTCCAACCAATTTGTGAGTCATAAATGAAGGTGATTTTTTCAAAAGCAAAGTGCTACATCTCTTTAAAAACAAAGCTAAGGCTTCCCTGGAGGCGCGGTGGTTGGGAGTCCGCCTGCCGATGCAGGGGACACGGGTTCGTGCCCCGGTACAGGAGGATCCCACGTGCCGCGGAGCGGCTGGGCCCGTGAGCCATACCCGCTGAGCCTGCGCATCCGGAGCCTGTGCTCCGCAACGGAAGAGGCCGCAACAGTGAGAGGCCTGCGTACCGCAAATAAAAAACACAAAGCTAAAAATCTCAACTAAAATATCCAGATTTCTTGCATTCGACCATAAATTACATGTGATACACTGGATGGATGATAGATTGGAAAGCATATGGAATTTGGAGACAGAGGACCTAGATTCAACTTCTGGCTATGGCTTCTATAAGTTATAGATTCCTGCTCTAGTAATTTGACCCTTTATTTCTTTACTTAAAGATACAAAATTTTATTCTTATTTTTATTGTTATCTCATCACCTTTTAATACATATTTTATAATAACTGTATATAAAAGCACTTGATAAATGGTAAAATAATGCAAATATTGTCAGTTACTATAATTTAAACCCCATCATTTAAATATATATACACTATAAAGAAAAACTGCGAACCTGTCTTTTTTAAAATGCAGTAGAAAATTAAAGCCACACATAAAAGTTCCTGAAGGTCATCTTGCAAAGTTTCTTTGGAGAATAACTAAGGAAACACTCCGGTTTATGTGACAGAAAATTTCAAAGTTATAAAATTTGAGAACTCAAGTTGCAAAGTAGTCCCCAAAATTTCACAACTTCTTCAGTGTTATATGGTAAACTAGGTAAATAGTTTTCTTAGATTACATGTTGTCTCATCTCCAGAAAATCACTTGGTCCCCTGTAGGTGACTTACTCCAAATCACACATTTGGTAATAAGGCCAAGGTTAGTTCACCACCTCTCCCTACGGGAACTTAATGACCTTTCCAGTACTTCCTGCACTTCGTATAAGTATATAGAGAAGCTCCTAAACTATTCCACTCAAAGATTCACAACTACTTCCAAAATGTGGTGGTTGCTATTAACTTGCTTTATTTTCTTTCTGGCCCACTGCATAGTTCTTGCCAACAATTAACCTTTCATCAATTAAAAATGGATCCTTCTTTTAAAGATATTATACTATAGGTTTAATAACAAGACTATTTCTTACCTTTAACCACAAGGCAGATAATACAGTCATGAGTATCATATAGACTATTTAATATAATCAAATAATTCTCAATTAAATGATTATTCAGACTAGCATCTGTACCCTAATTGTATGTTCCTAAGAATTTCTGATTTTTTTTTACGTCCATTAACTCTTTTTCCCCAATCACATGGCAAGTAATACACCTCAGTCTCCTTTCATGTTGCACATAGGTCCTAGACTTTTCCTTAGATGCTTGTCAGCTCCATTGATTACTTTATGTATGATATTTGCATTTGCTATCTGGTAAATTAGAATAGTCACATACCTACCAGTGAGAAGCATGCAGTCTGAGTGCTATCCCCATTTTAAAGATAGGAAGATGCAATTAACATTGTTCATGAAACTGCAGTGTGGCTAGACGAGGTAGAGGCAGATCAGCAGACTGGTTTCATGCCATATGTCACTCCACAGCAATTGGAAGCAGCACACGTAAAAGAAGTATTTTGTGGTCAGTTGCCACGACAGGATTGGAGAGCAACGTATGCTGTGGCATAGGAATGAGATGTAGGGACATACTCTTGAAAAATGCTTACCAACCTGAACTGGAACAAGTGGTAGATGTTGGTTCATAAATTAGAGACTATGTGAAAGTCATCCAAAAACAAAAACAAATTCCACCTAGGGAGGGTGTGTGGATCAGCTCTTATGGGCTGGCTCTTTGGGTAATACTGAAACAATTTAATACTAAGGAATTTAAATAAATTCCATTTTCCTTGGCCTGACTTTCAGCACTTTTCACTGTCTGACCCAAACCTGCCTTTCCAGTATTACCTCTAACAACTCTCTTTATCAGCTACCCCAGTATAATAAATGATTTATTCATATCCAAACGATTTTACATTTTCTTGATGCAAAGTCTTCCCCATATCTCCTTGAAGGTTCTTCCCTTTGTTTTCTACATATTCAGATCATACACATTCTTGCAGATGAGGCTAAAATTGCTCCCCTCCTTACTCACAGTTTTTCTTCATATTTAAATTCTTACAGCAATTATAGAATCACTCATTCATCAATTGATTATGCATTCCAATTTTTAGTCTATATTTGATTGCCTTGTTGGTTTATTTCTGGCATTATTAACTCTTTGCATTTTTCTGACCTTTAGCCTTAACTAACATGGATTCTCCTTGACACAGGAAAAGTCTCCTATTTTTTCTTTGCATCTCCCTGGAGACATGGTTTTGTTACACGCTTTCTAAACCCTGGGGTTCTAGGAGAGAGAGGCAAGGGAGGCAGAACTCCAGCTTCCAATCCTAATTCAAACAGAGCTCCGAGTTCACCTGATCTATATTTCACTGTTTTGGGATGTCTTAATCATAGTTTTATATTTCTTTTTGCCATAGCACTGACATAATGCTTTTTTGAGGAAAAACAGAGGTAGCATGGTTACACTGGAAATAGACCTGCAGTGAGCATAGTAGCATGTGTCCTGACCCAAATTCTACCAATAAATACCTAAGGAATTATATACATATAATTCAGCCTCTCAGAGCTTCAGATTTCTAATTTGGGAATTAAAGTCTTTGGAGTAGATTATTTTGAGGATCTCCACCCTCATTTCTCTCCCTACACCCTTCTCTCAAATCCACCTCAACCCTAGAATACAGAAAGGGCTCAGTAAGTGTCAAAAGAATGAATCCTGCCAGCCCTGTCGTAGTCATCCGCTTTTTTAAATTCCTTCATATGACTTCCTACTTTGTTCTGGAGTTCTAGTTAATGGTTAAAAGCATCTATTTTAATAATCTGAGGTATACCAACAAGACCAGGAAATAAAGAAAACAAAGCATTCCAAGTACTTGTCTCCAATTTTTCATAAATAATAGCTAGTTATCAATGGAAGGTGCAACGGCACCCACTAAGCTTCTTTCCGTCTGTGCTGAGCCAGGAGGAATGCCAACCAGACCAGTAATAACAGCCTCCTGAGTGGGGAGAAACGAAGGCTGTTCGATTTTGTATTCTGCTCATTTCTATTTTAGAAGAAAACGGTTGACACTGTCTCATTGAAAAGAAAACGCACTCAGATTTCATCATCAAATAGTTTTTTATTACTAATCCCCGGAGGGTGTATGGGGCTGCGCTAAGTATGCCAATTTGCTTGCCACCTGCTAGTGGCATTTTTGTGTGTCAGAACCTGGTATCCTTTCTGTTGCTGCTAGCGGTAAGAAAGGGCAGTGACAAAAATATTAAAGGGATGAAAAATAGACTTTGGAGGAAAGGTCACAAGAATTGCAAAAGGTTAGTCAGAGAGGGGAAGGCAAAAGGGTTGCCTGGTTACTGTTTTGGAGCTTAAGGATGGTTTTCAGTTGGTGCATTATCTATGAGCAGGTAGCCTCTAATGCAGCAGAATATCAAACAGGAGGGAATGCATTTAGATTAAGTGGTGGAAATGTTGATCTGCCAAAAGAAATGGACTACTTAGAGACTGCAGTAATTCTATCCCTGGAGATATTGAAGGAAGAACAGAGATTCATATATCTTGAGGGAGGGACACGATGAATCAAGCCTGTTTGAAGGCAGGACTATGGGCTCTTAGGTCATGATTTCATAATTATCCTCAAATGATTGCCTTGATTTCCAAGCACAAGAATCTTCTTGATGTGGAGACATCACTCTGGCAGTGCAAAATCAGGCAAGATTTCACAGAGGAATAGGCATCTGAACTAAGCCCCGAGTGAGATTTTGACAAGTGGAAATAAAGAGAAAGGCAATTCTAGGTAAATGAAACAAAGGCAAGGAAATGTCGTGTAAATGAGGTAAGTGACTGTAATGCCTCAGAATTAATGATGCGGATTTAGGAGTTAATAAGTCCACAGTGTGGATCCAGGCTCTACACCTTACTAGTCACGTAACCTAGGAGTTGTTTGGCTTCTAAGCCTTAACTTTCTCCTCTATGTAACAAGAAAAAGATAAAAATACTTTCACAGAGCTGCTGTCAGGATTAAATGGGACATACATGGAAGAGATAGCAACGTGCCTAGTACATAGTAGGTGTCTAATTAATGGGATAGTAATAATATTAATGACAGTAAAGTGATTCAATTGAAGGTGTGTAAATGAATAATGGAAAGGTAAGACGAATACGGAGCTGTGACATCACACCATATTCAACAGCATGTGTCTGTCAATGAAATTCTCTTATTTCTCTGCATCAACCTAAAAGGCAAACTTCCTGTGAATCCCCCCACACAAAGTTAGTTTCTCCATCCTCTGCTCCCAAAGCACTGTGAACATGCCTCTGTTAGAGACTTAGCCCAGAAAAGTATGAATATTTGTGTGACTTAGCTCCATGAGGACAGGCGTGAGTCTTGCTGAGTTTTCTAGCCCCATTTCCCAGCACGTGTCTGGCACAGAGCGGGAGCTCGGGAAGCATTTAAGTCAATCACTCGCACTTCTCTTCTAGCTGCCTCTGGTGCTTCCCTCCGGTAAAGGGGCAAAAGATGCTCTAGTGGTTTGATTTCCTGTAACACCATGCAGGAGACCTGGAAGGAGGGAGCTCATGCCAGGAGCTAGGCTGGCCTCTGCCTGCCATGAACCCCAGTGATTCTAGTGTTTTGGGCACTCACAGTGACCTTGGGTCTATGGAGCTACAACCAGATCCTAAGCCTTAGCCACATCTTCTTAGTAAACGATGGAGTTGCATTTAATGAAATCTCAACCTAAAAGGTGAATCGTGGAATGAGTTACGCATTCTGTCTTTTAAGTACCACCCCATTTCCCAGCATGGGTTTGTACCTAATATAATTTGCCAGTTTAGTACATTACCTAGGGGCCCAAGCTGATTGTCTGCTCTAATAACATAAAAGACATGATTTGACTCAAAATCTACCTATGATGGAGTAGAAAAAACCTTAGACTGAGACAATGAAGAAGGTTTGAATTTGGTTATGCCTCATGTTAGTTCCTTGGATCTTGTCAGCCATTCGCTCTCTGTATGTTATTTGGCAGTAAAATGGGAATAATTGTGCCCACCTTACAGGGTTTTCATGAAGATAAAGGGAATTGTTCATCTGTTTGTTTACTCATTCATTCATTCATCTTTCATATTCTGTCTGATTCAAGAAAGAAAAGAAACAATGTTTCTGTGATAGTTTGAAAATTGTACCTTGTAAATGTAAGGTGTTATATTATCCTCAAG
Source organism: Neophocaena asiaeorientalis asiaeorientalis (assembly GCF_003031525.2). Lineage (NCBI taxonomy): Eukaryota > Metazoa > Chordata > Mammalia > Artiodactyla > Phocoenidae > Neophocaena > Neophocaena asiaeorientalis. The sequence continues at coordinate 1,294,878 of NW_020172827.1, forward strand.
TGTCTTCAAAGTGTTCCTATAAAATAATTACTGTCTACTTTTATTAATACAGCCACAAGGAAGAGAGACTGCCAAAAAATCCAATACTCAATAAGCAACCAGCTCACTGAATTATAGTAGGGCATAATTTCCCATGCTCACATAATTTAAAGTGAATCACATCTTAAAAATAAATCATTTTATCTATTATGATCCTCTTTCGATGCTGTGAATACTTTTTAATACTGTAAAGGACCTCAAATTTTTGTAGGTTATTTTCCATACAATAATCAATAACACCACTCGTTTGAGGGCAGCAATCGTCCTGGTGTGATTGTTTGATAAACACCTGAATATTATCCACAAATAAAATGTAATAGAGAATCTGAAAAAACATTTTTTTGGAGAGGCAGATATAAATCAGTCATCAAAATGGAATGTGGATTGGTAAGATTCAAATGCAGTAATTTCCAACCATTGGAAAATTAATAGTAGTCAACTCTATTATTGTTTGATTTACCTAAGGACTTCTACACACACACACAAACACACACACAGAGCAGAATGCAGTATAATTTGGTGAAAAGGTAATGGCACATGGAATAAGGAAAAAAATCAATCCTCCTTTTTCTATTTATGAGTCAAGTGACCATAAGTAATGCAAGTCACTTAATCTTGACACTCAGTTTCCTGTAAATTCTGTAAAATGAAGATTGCAATACCCACCTTGCCTACCAGGGTTGTTGTGAAAACCAAATAAATTACTATATGTTAAAAAAACTTGAAACATTCACATTTCTTTTCTTATATACCTATAGTTCCACAATAGCTACTTAGACGTTAAAATCTGGATTTGTGATATTGGGTTTTGGAATCATTGGTAGACAGTTTTAGAAAGATATTTTTTTATCTATGTGGTAAAAGTATAATTCATGAGATATATAATAAAGTGACCACAACAACCTGGGTAAGAACTTCTGGAATCCTGACACTGACCATCAAACTTCCTCCCATCCTCCCGGTGATGACTTGCTTTTGACCTTTTAGTAAATGGCTTTTCTATTTATTCTAGTGATTAATCTAGGATTTCAGCAAAATTAAAGCTGGAAGTCACCTCTCTGAGAAATCTGAGTATTACACTTCCTACTAGTGCAGTTTGTGATACTTTAACATGAGAATTTAGAAAGCACTTCTGATTTTGCCTTTGTCTTAATTTCTACCAGTTGAATAATTTATTTCAAGAATCCAACCCAAAATGTGATACACAAACACGCACACACATACACACACATGCTCATAAACATTTTCCTAACATTGTTGCTTGGCGATTCCATCTACATTTACCAAACACAATCTTGGTACCTTTATGTCCTATGCTCTTAAAGACTATTGCGGAGGAAGGGAAGCAAACTTTCTATGTTCATCAGACGCAAAAACGTAAGACCTAAGTTTGTCCTGTATAATTACAGAGAAGGCATTGCAGACTCATACCCTTGTGAAAGGATGGGAAAGAGTAGGAACAACAGACGGGCAGATTAAAACAAATCAGGGTTAGAGATCAGACCCTTGGGCTAAAGAGCTCCGGATCTCCTGACCCTTCCCCCAAATTACTGTGGTAGCTGTGGTAGGGTTCTTCCTTCTTTCCAAGGTGAGGAGAAAGGAGGGAGGAGTCCTGCATTTAAGGCTGGGGACTTGAGAGCCGCTGACTGCTGCAGTCACATTAATTTTTCTCTGACTCTGTGGATCTCAGGCTGGAGAACAGGGACATTGCAAGTTGCCTGCTGTGCCTGGATTCTACACTAAATGCAAAAACAAAACCCCCTCTGTTATCAAGAAGTCACTTTTCTCAGTAGTCTTTCCCTAATGATCACATACAGTTTCCCAGAAAGTGTTCCTAAATTATTTAAGAGGAACAGCCTGTCACCCTGTGCATTAAGATTTGCCTGTGCACATCCAATTCCTAAGGTGCACTTGATCTCATTCTTTTGGCTTTGGGAGGAATATTGACAACAAAGGAGTTTGGGGTTGTTTGTCTGTTTGTTTGAAAGGGTTGCTTTTATTTTGTGCGTGTGAAGAGGAAATGATGAGGATTGTCTCCTAAGGTGAAATTATAAATTAGAGAAATCCACTATTTCCTCCAGCCTGGTGGTGAGCTATTATCATAATATGATCAATGATAAACAACCATGGAATAAAGCAAACATTTCATAATAATTAGTTGTGGCCCTTTTTTTTTTTAGTGAAATAATACTCTGGCCTTTAATTCAGGGTAATAGCCTGCCAGTGAATCAAAAGAATAGCAAAAAAAATACAGGAGCTTGTGACATTTCAGAGAGCGAGGAATAGCGAAGGGAGTGGAAAGGAGGCCAAAATCATGAGAAAAGAATTTGGGGGGGAAACAGAAGATGAAAAGGAATAGAGGGAGGAGAAAAGGGAGACCCGGGAGGTGAGGAAGGGGGTAAGGAGAGAGGCAAACAGGGAAGAGATTGCAGGTAAAAATAAAACAGAAAAAGCCCAGGTGGAATTCATGCAAACTGTTCTCATCAACACTGCTACTCCCTCCTGTCACAGGAACTGTCAAACAGGCTCCGCTCGTAATGAAAGGAAAAATATTTTATTCAGATTTATTAATTTGAAAATGAAGCCCGCCTGTCGAGAGGGGGACAGTTCTTCTCAATCTGTCATCGTTGAACCACACGCTCCTGACATCAGGATTCATTTGTCTTGTCGGCTCTGACAGTTGGATTCTCCCAGAGCTCTTCCTAGTGGATCGCCCTGGGATTTTAAACCGGATGAAACACATTCCGACAAGGAACAGCCTCTTTATTAATGCAAATTACATGAGGAGGAGAGAAAAAAAAGAGAGAAAGAGAGAGACGCCAGCAGCCGCTCTGGTGTTCTTATCCCTGTATCAGTCATTTGTTATTTACATTTATACACATTTTTCAGTTTTAATAAAAGGAGACCCGGATTTTCAGTGACATTTATGGACAGTCTGTTTCAAAAAAAATGATGCCATCACTGTAATTGTATGCAAAAGAAAAAGGAAAAAAAAAAAAAAAAGCCCAGGCTA